>NC_091371.1:18525212-18620212 GCF_038502225.1 Cherax quadricarinatus | reverse complement strand
CACAATAGTAGCGATGGTTGATTGGGGTTTCTTGTACAACTTGACTAGGTCGGCGATACGCACTCCCACTTTCATACTTATCAATGATCTCTTTCTTCATTTCAATGGGAATTCTTACCCTTATTGGTGTACGGTTGGCACTAGAAGCTTTCTTGGGGCCCATGGTCACTTATTTTCCAGAAACAGCACCGAAAACACTGTAATAATACGAAATATTCCGAGTGTATGCTTGGATGTTACCGCGGAGGCTGGCTGGTAAACAATGGCACGGGCGGCACATGTGAGGCTGGCTGAGGGCGCACATTGGACGCGTCTCGGACGAAAATCGGTGAGCGGGTTTTTAATCGGTATGCGCGGCAAAAATTTTGCGATTAAAGTAAGCGGTATGCGAAATAATCGCTATGTGATGCCATCGTTATGCGGGGGTCCACTGTATTTTGAAAAATAAATCTTTTTTTTTAAATAGGGCAATGTCATGTGTAGTATAAGAACAAAAAAATTTTTTTGCGACCAGTACTTACCGAGATATAGGACCGCGAAGTTGGCTCTGGATGCTCACCTGATGGCAATGTCCAGTCCTGCCACTTGCAGAAGTGTTGCTGATTTCTCTTTTTTTTTTTTTTAACAAGTTGACCATCTCCCACCGAGGCAGGGTGACCCAAAAAGAAAGAAAATCCCCGAAAAGAAAATACTTTCATCATCATTCAACACTTTTACCTCACTCACACATAATCACTGTTTTTGCAGAGGTGCTCAGAACACAACAGTTTATTAGCATATACATATAAAGATACACAACATATCCCTCCAAACTGCTAATATCCCAAACCCCTCCTTTAGAGTGCAGGCATTGTACTTCCCATTTCCAGGACTCAAGTCTTGCTATATAAAAATAACCGGTTTCCCTGAATGCCTTCACTAAATATTACCCTGCTGACACTCCAACAGATCGTCAGGTCCCAAACCATTCATCTCCATTCACTCCTATCGAACACGCTCATGCATGCCTGCTGGAAGTCCAAGCCCCTCTCCCACCAAACCTCCCTTACCCCTTCCTTTCAACCTTTTCGAGGACGACCCCTACCCCACCTTCCTTCCCCTACAGATTTATATGCTCTCCATGTCATTCTACTTTGATCCATTCTCTCTAAATGACCAAACCACCTCAACAACCCCTCTTCAGCCCTCTGATTAATACTTTTATTAACTTGACACCTTCTCCTAATTTCCACACTCCGAATTTTCTGCATAATATTTACACCACGCATTGCCCTTAGACAGGACATCTCCACTGCCTCCAACCGCCTCCTCGCTGCTGCATTCACAACCCAAACTTCACACCCATATAAGAGTGTTGGTACTACTATACTTTCATACATTCCCTTCTTTGCCTCCATAGATAATGTTTTTTTGTCTCCACACATACCCCAACGCACCACTCACTTTTTTTCCCTCGTCAATTCGATGATTAGCCTCATCCTTCATCCATCCGCCGACACGTCAACTCCCAAGTATCTGAATACATTCACTTCTTCCATACTCCTCCTCCCCAATTTGATATCCAATTTTTCTTTATCTAAATCATTTGATACCCTCATCACCTTACTCTTTTCTATGTTCACTCTCAACTTTCTACCTTTACACACACTCCCAAGCTCATCCACTAACCTTTGCATTTTCTTTAGAATCTCCCATAAGCACAGTATCATCAGCAAAAAGCAATTCCCATTTTGTATTTGATTCCCCATAATTTAATCCCACTCATCTCCCAAACACCCTAGCATTTACTTCTTTTACACCCTTAATCTATAAATATATTAAACAACCATGGTGACATTACACATCCCTGTCTAAGACCTACTTTTACTGGGAAGTAGTCTCCCTCTCTTCTACACACCCTAACCTGAGCCTCATTATCCTCATAAAAACTTTACAGCATTTAGTAACTTACCACCTATTCCATATACTTGCAACATCTGCCATATGGCTCCCCTATCCACTCTATCATATGCCTTTTCTAAATCCATAAATGCAATAAAAACTTCCCTACCTTTATCTAAATACTGTTCACATATATGGTTCAATGTAAACACTTGATCTACACATCCCCTACCCACTCTGAAACCTCCTTGCTCATCCGCAATTCTACATTCTGTCTTGCCTCTAATTCTTCCATTTATAACCCTACCATACACTTTTCCTGGTATACTTAGTGAACTTATTCCTCTTTAATTTTTGCATTCTCTTTTGTCCCCCTTCCCTTTATATAAAGGGACTATACATGCTCTCTGCCAATCCCTAGGTACCTTCCCCTCTTTCATACATTTATTAATTTATTTATTTATTTATTTATTTATTTAATTTTTATGCTCTGATAATTACAATTTATAATAGTTCTTGTGATTTCATAGCCAATCTTTGTTCTGACACTAATACTATGTTCTGAAATAGTACTCAAATAGTAACAATCACACTGACAGGTGAATATTTTCACCTGTCTGGGTCATTTACTATTGTCTAGAAATATATACAAAGTATTTATATGTCTTTGCAATGTTTTACACATGCTGGAGTATATATGAAACTTTTTGAAGAATGGTGTTATGACAAGCGTGAGATAACCGGTGACAGCCAGTGACATTTGATGAATGTGAGCTGCTGCAGGGAACCCTCACTTAATTTGTTTTTGCTGTTGCACACAAACATGTCTGTCTGTTTATCTGTCTTCCTGTGTGTGTGTGTGTCTTTCTATCTGTTTGTCTCAGGGAGCGGCTGGTAAACCTGTTGGTTTTTGGTTAATGAGCTTACTTGTTTCATGTTTATGTCTTATATCTACAAACACTGTATAGCACTTTGCCTGGAATTTTTGGGTTATCCTAAGTAATTTACACTATGTAGAATAACTGTACTTATGTGTACATGTGAGAGATAGAGATAAAGTCAGACAGATATAGACAGAAAGATGCAGAGACAGCCAAAGCCAGCCAGCCGGCCAGCTGGCCAGTCTGCCGAATACGTAAGAACATAAGAAAGAAGGAACACTGCAGCAGGCGTTCTGGCCCATGCAAGGCAGGTCCCTGTCACCCCCCTGGCTTAGACCAGTTGACCCACCTAGTCAGGTCACATCCACCAAAGGAAGCACGACATCTGACCTAATAGCACAAGCTAGTCATGTCGGACTCGCACCCACCCACATCCACTCGTGTATTTATTTAACCTATTTTTACTTTCCTCTTAAAATGGGAGTGTTAATACAACGTGACGTCAGTGAATCCCTAGTGTTTTCCATGCCATTTGCTCTAGGTGGCGTTCAGTTGAACTGGCGCTCTCACAAGGTACTAGTGGTCCCCGATTTTTTTCCATACTGCGCAGACCCATTTTTTCACGTCTAGGCAACTCAGGCCTATTGCACCAAATTTGAAGGAATGAAAAATGAAACTTTAATCTACGTTAGCGCTACACACGTGCATGTAGATCTGTGTGTGGACAGTTTAAGGGTTAATAAGGCTTTGTCTTGTAATATGTTAAATTTAGTTTTTTTTTTTTTTTGCTGATGCACTTAGGTGTCTAAGTGACAAAAAACAAAAATGTTATTTCATATTGATAAGATCAGGAATGAATGATTTTTTTTAGAGTTGAAAATTGGAATGTTGTGCTAAGTGTTAGGGAAACTGGTAATTAATGTTTGGAAAGCATTCTTTTGATGGTACAATTTTTTTTTATCACGTTAGCTGTTTCTCACTGAGGCAAGGTGGCCCAAAAAGAAAGAAAAACCCAAATTATTATTTATTATTTTACACATTTAAATTTTTTGCTTTGTTTAAATTTTTTAGTATTTTGGAAATTGCTTATGTGTTTAAAATTTCTTTAATCTTCTTTGGAGAATTTTCAGTGGTAGTTGTCTAAATGCAAAATTGTGTGAGTATAATTTTCTTGCTAAAGTCCTTAAAATAAGTTATTTGGTATTGGGGAAAATGATTATTTTTTATAAATTGTCTATTTTTATTTTAAAATACTACTGACAATGTTTTGGTTTGTCAACAGAGCAACAGCAGTATTCCTGGTAGTAACAGCAACAGTGGTCCAGGTAGTGACAGTATGGTAAAAGCTACAAACAGTGGTGTTGTGGTTGCTAGCAGTACAACAGTTGTCACCCAAGGAGCACCCTCGTCATCTGTAGATGACTCCAATTTAGATCCAGAAATGGTAGCACAGGCTGCTCATTGGACAGAGCACAAAGCTCCTGATGGAAGGAATTATTACTACAATTCTAAAACACAAGAATCTGTCTGGGAAAAACCTCAAGCTATGAAAGATTTAGAAGGTAAATTCAAGAAGTAAACTGTTTTACAATTTTGATCATGCACATTTCATACTTTGTAGCTCTTGAATTTTATACCACTTCAGTTTCTTGAACATGTGGTTGAGCCAGAAGTTATTCTCTCACCTTTGGCATCTGAAGTGTCCTGGTCTCATACACAGGAGCAGGCCAAAAGATTATGCTTAACTACTATATATTAATCATAAGTTAGAGCTAAAGAAGGAGTAGCAATAATGTTGAAGGATAAGCTATGGCAGGAAAAGAGGGACTACAAATGTATAAATTCAAGGATTATGTGGAGTAAAATAAAGATTGGATGTGAAAAGTAGGTTATAGTAAGTGTGTATGCACCTGGAGAAGAGAGAAGTGTAGAGGAGAGAGAGAGAGATTTTGGGAAATGTTGAGTGAATGCGTGGGGAGTTTTGAATCAAGTGTGAGAGTAATGGTGGTTGGGGATTTCAATGGTAAAGTGGGTAAAAATGTTATGGAGGGAGTAGTAGGTAAATTTGGGGTGCCAGGGGTAAATGTAAATGGGGAGCCTTTAATTGAGCTATGTGTAGAAAGAAATTTGGTAATAAGTAATACATATTTTATGAAAAAGAGGATAAATAAATATACAAGGTACGATGTAGCATGTAATGAAAGTAGTTTGTTAGATTATGTATTGGTGGATAAAAGGTTGATGGGTAGGCTCCAGGATGTACATGTTTATAGAGGGGCAACTGATATATTGGATCATTATTTAGTTGTAGCTACAGTTAGAGTAAGAGGTAGATGGGAAAAGAGGAAGGTGGCAACAAGAAGTAAGAGGGAGGTGAAAGTGTATAAACTAAGGGAGGAGGAAGTTCGGGCGAGATATAAGCGACAATTGGCAGAAAGGTGGGCTAGTGCAAAGATGAGTAGTGGGGGGGTTGAAGAGGGTTGGAATAGTTTTAAAAATGCAGTATTAGAATGTGGGGCAGAAGTTTGTGGTTATAGGAGGGTGGGGGCAGGAGGAAAGAGGAGTGATTGGTGGAATGATGAAGTAAAGGGTGTGATAAAAGAGAAAAAGATATCTTATGAGAGGTTTTTACAAAGCAGAAGTGTTATAAGAAGAGCAGAGTATATGGAGAGTAAAAGAAAGGTGAAGAGAGTGGTGAGAGAGTGCAAAAGGAGAGCAGATGATAGTGGGAGAGTTACTGTCAAGAAATTTTAATGAAAATAAGAAAAAATTTTGGAGTGAGTTAAACAAGTTAAGAAAGCCTAGGGAAAGTGTGGATTTGTCAGTAAAAAACAGAGTAGGGGAGTTAGTAGATGGGAAGAGGGAGGTATTAGGTAGATGGCGAGAATATTTTGAGGAACTTTTAAATGTTGAGGAAGAAAGGGAGGCAGTAATTTCATGCACTGGTCAGGGAGGTATACCATCTTTTAGGAGTGAAGAAGAGCAGAATATAAGTGTGGTGGAGGTACGTGAGGCATTATTTAGAATGAAAGGGGGTAAAGCAGCTGGAACTGATGGGATCATGACAGAAATGTTAAAAGCAGGGGGAGGTATATAGTGTTGGAGTGGTTGGTACTTTTGTTTAATAAATGTATGAAAGAGGGGAAGGTACCTAGGGATTGGCGGAGAGCATGTGTAGTCCCTTTATATAAAGGGAAAGGGGACAAAAAGAGATTGTAAAAATTATAGAGGAATAAGTTTACTGAGTATACCAGGAAAAGTATACGGTAGGGTTATAATTGAAAGAATTAGAGGCAAGACAGAATGTAGGATTGCGGATGAGCAGGGAGGCTTCAGAGTGGGTAGGGGATGTGTAGATCAAGTGTTTACATTGAAGCATATATGTGAACAGTATTTAGATAAAGGTAGGGAAGTTTTTATTGCATTTATGGATTTAGAAAAGGCATATGATAGAGTGGATAGAGGAGCAATGTGGCAGATGTTGCAAGTATATGGAATAGGTTGTAAGTTACTAAATGCTGTTAAGAGTTTTTATGAGGATAGTGAGGCTCGGGTTAGGGTGTGTAGAAGAGAGGGAGAATACTTCCCGGTAAAAGTAGGTCTTAGACAGGGATGTGTAATGTCACCATGGTTGTTTAATACATTTATAGATGGGGTTGTAAAAGAAGTAAATGCTAGGATGTTCGGGAGAGGGGTGGGATTAAATTATGGGGAATCAAAATCAAAATGGGAATTGACAGTTACTTTTTGGTGATGATACAGTGCTTATGGGAGATTCTAAAGAAAAACTGCAAAGGTTAGTGGATGAGTTTGAGAATGTGTGTAAAGGTAGAAAGTTGAAAGTGAACATAGAAAAGAGTAAGGTGATGAGGGTATCAAATGATTTAGATAAAGAAAAATTGGATATCAAATTGGGGAGGAGGAGTATGGAAGAAGTGAATGTTTTCAGATACTTGGGAGTTGACGTGTCGGTGGATGGATTTATGAAGGATGAGGTTAATCATAGAATTGATGAGGGAAAAAAGGTGAGTGGTGCGTTGAGGTATATGTGGAGTCAAAAAACGTTATCTTTGGAGGCAAAGAAGGGAATGTATAAAAGTATAGTAGTACCAACACTCTTATATGGATGTGAAGCTTGGGTGGTAAATGCAGCAGCGAGGAGACGGTTGGAGGCAGTGGAGATGTCCTGTCTAAGGGCAGTGTGTGGTGTAAATATTATGCAGAAAATTCGGAGTGTGGAAATTAGGAGAAGGTGTGGAGTTAATAAAAGCATTAGTCAGAGGGTAGAAGAGGGGTTGTTGAGGTGGTTTGGTCATTTACAGAGAATGGATCAAAGTAGAATGACATGGAAAGCATATAAATCTATAGGGGAAGGAAGGTGGGGTAGGGGTCGTCCTCGAAAGGGTTGGAAAGAGGGGGTAAAGGAGGTTTTGTGGGTGAGGGGCTTAGACTTCCAGCAAGCGTGCGCGAGCATGTTAGATAGGAGTGAATGGAGACGAATGATACTTGGGACCTGACGATCTGTTGGAGTGTGAGCAGGGTAATATTTAGTGAAGGGATTCAGGGAAACCAGTTATTTTCATATAGTCGGACTTGAGTCCTGGAAATGGGAAGTACAATGCCTGCACTTTAAAGGAGGGGTTCGGGATATTGGCAGTTTGGAGGGTTATGTTGTGTATCTTTATACGTATATGCTTCTAAACTGTTGTATTCTGAGCACCTCTGCAAAAACAGTGATAATGTGTGAGTGTGAGGAAAGTGTTGAATGATGATGAAAGTATTTTCTTTTTGGGGATTTTCTTTCTTTTTTGGGTCACCCTGCCTCGGTGGGAGACGGCCGACTTGTTGAAAAAAAAAAAGTCACTTCCCAAATATAAGAGAAATATGGGTATTCTGGGATGTCAGTATGCAGGCATGTTGGATATATGCATGTCCATAACTTATGTACCTTTCCTATCATTTCTAGCTCCCCTTTTCTCCAAAGTTGCATTGTCTTTCAAACTGAAGTCAAGCTTAAGTGTATATCTTTTAGAAATATTGTAGTCTACTTTTTTTGTAAATCTTTTATGCAGTCTGTCCTCATAAAGATACTTTTTTATGGTAGAGCATGGGAGGGAGTAAAAAAAACTTGAATAGGTGGGTGAATGATCGTTTGATATTCATTTTGTAGCTAAAAATTCCTAGTTTCATCCTTCAAAGTTGCATTGTCCTGTTAACCCCCTTACTAGCTATATTTGTCAGTTATATGCTTACACTGCTCACATAAGATACCACAATGTCATAAGATTGATAGCAAGGATTTTAACACAAGCATATTTAATGTAGGGTAGTGTCTACACCATGGTGGTACATGCTTGCTATTACTGATACTTTGATTCATGAAAAGGGCTTCATTTGACTTCTATGTATTACCTATTTTGGGTTGCAGGGCTCACTTCTTTGAATCTAGCCCTGAAAGCAGCACTTGCTGCTTTCCAGATTCACTCCCTAATAGTCTTGTATGGTTTTTTGTACCTGCTCTAATAACTGTGTATGGAGGCTTCCTACACTGCTTCCTTACCAAGATCCCTCCTTTTATGTCATTAGATTCATTCGTCATGCCCCTTAGCTGAGGAACAAATCTTGTTGTATTTCTCTGCACTATTTCTAGTTTCCTACCATGCTTTTTCTGGTGTAAGTTCCATACTGTTGCTGCATACTCTTAAGATGGGCCTAATGTATGTTGTATTAATGGCCTGAAATGACTGTTTAGATTCCTGAATGCTACTCTTAGATTTTCCAGATGAGCATTAGTTGCAGAGGTTATTCAGCTGATGTTAGCCTCTGGCATTATACTGGGCACTATACACACCCTTAGGTGTTTCTCTCCAAGTGAAGTCTCCAGTCTTTGTCCCCCTAGTTTATACCCATTATGGTTTTGCACCTGCGGTCTTCATGACCTTGCACTTACTGGGGGTTGAATTCAAGCAACTGTTTATCTGACTGTAACAAAAAGGCAACATCTATGAAGTATAGACATTTCCAGAGAATACTAGAAGGTCTTTCCCCTCTAGCATTCAGCCTGTTTCTGGTTTTTGTAACAAGTTGCCAGAATAAAATCAGGTCTGGTTATCTTTTGAATTGAGTGAAATACTACTAGAGTTTTGGGATTACAACTAGGTGACAATAATCCAGTGAAATAAAATTTGAGGTCTTTAATACAAAAGGTGTCTAGGTGGATAATAAGTATTACATATTTTAGGATACAAGCTCCTTCATATCTCTTGTAGTGCAATATTGAATTGTACATATGATAATTTAGTGCTGAGGGCACTTTTTGTGCAGTACAGATCGTGAGTACTTTACTGTGGTGAGATGTACTCTTGAATACGAATGATACAAATATATACAAGTGTATGAGTGTGTATGCATGCTCAAAGTGCTTGTAATGTGTCTGTAACACTCGACTCGAAATAGACTTAAATAGTGACTGACAATTAGTCCTCAAATAATCTTATCTTCTTGACCATCAGGGCAGTCAAAACGGCTAGCTTGTACAATTTGACGGAACATTTGCCAAACAGCAATAATATACCAAGCAGCCGCACAGCGTCAGGAACAAGGAGACAAAATAATAACCCTGAGGACCATCAGCAGATACTTTATAAAAGGCATAAAACTCCCATAATACTAAATCTAAGTTCAGCATAACCAAGTCCCTGACTACAACGGTGCATAGATGCCACACAAAGTAGCTCAGAAGTTTCAGCGTGGGACCAGGGTTGAAGAGTGTCTGCACATGACACAGCCTCTGCAAAATGTCAAAACCACTAAGTCTGAATGAGAGGTACGTTTCGAACTCGCCAGCGAAACCATACTTCACCAGAACAAGTGTAAATAACGAACAAGTAGCCAGAGACAAGACAGGTCCCTGGAGAGATGTTTCTTATAGAAGTCGCTTGAGAGGTGCTTCTAGGACTAAAGCAGATGAGAGAGGGAGAGAGAAGGGTATGAACTGCAAGCCTTGCATCAGGTGAGATCATGCGACTCCCCCATGCTACTTCAGCAATGGCACGAGGTACCGCCTGACAAACAATCGAGCGGTAGTTAGCAAGGCAGTTTGTGACGACAGACAGCCAATCACAACTCTTCAACAGCGAGCACAGTGTGAAGTGTAATATGTTACATCCTACCTACATACATAGCTAATATAATAAGTCAGATAATAATATAAAGCAAGATGTTTTCATTTTAGTTATTAATGAACATATTGGCAATATAAAATTATATGAGAAGGTCAATTCAATAATACCTCTAATTTTGTGAGGCTCTATTTTCGTGAATTTTGATTATTGGCAACTTTTTTTGTCAAAATATAGCCACTATTTTCGTGACTTCCCTCTAAATTTGGCTGCCGTGCAGTACATGTTCCAGTGGCCCCGCACACACAAAGCCTCCCAAAGATGCATTCAAGAGTCAGTCTGGCATTGTTTCTAGGCGATTGAGCATCACCCCATTGTTTTTTTGGGTTTTCAACTACTAAATAAGCCAGCCCTTTGGTAAAGAAGGTGAGAAACACGATAGAATTAAAGAGAGAGATTGTTGAAAAATATGAAATTGGCGTGTGTGGCTGACCTTGCCAGGATGTAAAAGAAATCAAGGAAGCTGATGATGAAAAAGAGAGCAAATAATTGAAGATGTTGAGAAGTTGTTGGTGTGGATTAACCAAAAGCAGTTAGCAGGAGATAGTGTTATGTAGTCGATAATTTGTGAAAAGGCAAGGCAGTTGCATGCCGATCTCATGAAGAAAATGCCTTAAACGAGTGCTCATGTTAGTGAATTTAAGGCCAGCAAAGGCTGGCTCGAAAAATTCATGAAGCGAAGTGGCATACACAGTATTGTAAGGCATGGTGAGGCTGCAAGTTCAGACAAATGTGCAGCTGAAAAATTTGTGCGTGAATTCAAGGTGTATGTAGTGGATGAAGGATTCCTCCCCGAACAAGTGTTCATTTGTGACGAAACAGGCCTCTTTTGGAAAAAAGTGCCAAAGAGGACCTACATCATGCAGGAGGAAAAAGCAATTCCAGGACACAAGCCTTTTAAAGACAGCCTAACTCTCTTGTTCTGTGGTAATGCTAGTGGGAATTTCAAAGTGAAGCTTTTACTGGTGTATCACTCTGAAAATCCCAGTGTGTTCAAGGAAAAGTGTCCTCAAGAGTAAATTGTGTGTGATGTGGAAGGCTAAAAATAAGGCATGGGTCACGAGGCAAATTTTCCTTGATTGGTTCAATGAAGTGTTTGGCCTGAGTGTGAAGAAATACCTCCAGGAAAAAAATTGCCATTCAAGTGTCTCCTGGTAATGGACTGTGCTCCTGCTCATCCTCCAGACTTGGATGACCAATTGTTGGAGGAGTTTAGTTTCATCACAGTAAAGTTCTTGCCCCCTAATACCACTCCTCTCATCCAGCCCATGGACCAGCAGATCACTTCAAACTTCAAAAAACTCTACACCAAACCAATGTTTCGAAGGTGTTTTGATGTGATGTCAGACACTGAATTGACCCTAAGAGAGTTCTGTAAAGATCACTTCAGTATCCTCAGATGCATAACTCTTATAAACTAGCCTTGGCAGGGAGTGACTTCCAGGATTTTGAACTCTGCTTGGAGAAAATTGTGGCCAGAATGTGTCCAAGAGAAGGATTTTGAAGGGTTTGAGACTGACCCTGTTGACCCTACACCTATTATGGAATCTGTTGTCATTGGGGAATTCCATGGGGTTGAATGTGAGTGGCAAAGATGTGGAAGAGTTGGTGGAGGACCACAGTGAAGAGCTAACCACTGAAGAGCTGCAAGACCTTCATCTGCAACAGCAGACCACAGCTGAGGAAATTGCTTCAGAGGAGTAGGAAGAAAGAGAAGGTGCCTTCTTTGGTGATTAAAGATATTTGTGCAAAGTGGAGTGAGGTGCAAATGTTTGAGGAGGAGCATCACCCTACCAAATCTGTTGCAAGCCGTGCCAGTAACGTATACAATGACAATGTTATGTCCCATTTTAGGCAAATCTTAGAGATGCCATAAACAGCTCCCTGGACAGATATTTTGTGCGACAGGGGTCCAGTGACTTTCAAGCTGGTCCTAGTGCCATTAAAAAACAAAGAAGAGAAGTAACCCTGTATAAAGACTCAGTACATAAAGTCTTTATGGAAGGGGATTTCCCCTCCAAACAATAGTAACTTCTCCCTCTCCCCTCCTCCAACAAATCTTCAATGAAGGTAAGTATGATGTTGTTATTGTTTTATGTGTATATTGATTTGTCATTCTTTTCTGTATGTAACAATAAATTTAACCTAAAAAATGTATTTTTGGTTAATACTTTTGGGTGTCTAGAAAGGATTAATTGGATTTCATTATTTCTTATGGGGAAAATGGTTTCAGTTTTCGTGAATTTTGACTTTCGGCAGACTCTCTGGAATGGATTAATCACGAAATTGGAGGGTCTATTGTATATACATACAATATACACTAAAAACATTGGGCCCCATTCAGGGGGTGCAATACTGACCACTTGTAATTTGTCCAGATTCTTTTTTAACCCTTAAACGGTCCAAACAGATTGACGTTCAAATTCGTAGTGCTCCTAAAGTAGATCTACTTTTTTTTTTTTACATATTTTCAAATATAACAAAAAGAAATGTAAATAAAAGTTTTTTTTTTTACATGTTTTGAAAATTTTTTTTTTCAACAAGTCGGCCGTCTCCCACTGAGGCAGGGTGACCCAAAAAAAAAAAGAAAGAAAATCCCCCCAAAAGAAAATACTTTCATCATCATTCAGCACTTTCACCACACTCATACATTATCACTGTTTTTGCAGAGGTGTAAAACGAAAGCCTGTAATTGTTTCACATGATGGTAGGATTGCTGGTGTCTTTTGTCTGTCTCATAAATATGCAAGATTACAGGTATGTCTTGCTACTTCTACTTATACTTAGGTCACACTACACATACATGTACACGTTTATTTATACACACTCATCTGAGTTTTCTTTGATTTTATCTTAATAGTTCTTGGTCTTATTACTTTCCTTTTATATCCATGGGGAAGTGGAATAAGAATCTTTCCTCCGTAAGCCATGCGTGTTGTAAAAGTCAGCTAAAATGCCGGGAACAATGGGCTAGTAACCCCTTTTCTTGTAAAGATTACTAAAAAGAATAAGAAGAAGAAAAAATGTTTTCAAATGTAAAACAAAAAAGATCTACATTTTTTACATTCAGATGTTGAAAAAACGTATATATACGTTTGGACCGTTTAAGTGTTAACTTTTCCTTGTCCACCTGATTTTAGTTTCATTATTTTTATATTGCTAGCAAACAGATATTTCTGAATCCAATCTGGAATGTCATTCATATAAACCAGAAATAGTACTAATCGTAATATCTATCCTTGCAGAGCCCCACTATTTACTCTTCTCCATTTTGTCATTTCTTTCCAGATAGTCTATCTTTGCTTCCTTATCCTAAGATACTTTTTGATTCATTAAAGTATGTTCCCTATTATTCCCACCTGAATCTTAGGTTTTTGACACAGCCTCTTATATATAGGGTATGGTATCAAACATCATCATGCAGTCTGAAAAAATAAGGAATCCATCAATAATCTCTCGTTGTATGTCTGTTTCTTTGTCATAGAACTTCTGGTTATTGTTTATGAAGTTGCTTCTCTCCAAGTATAATATCACTCTTCCCATGATTAGTTTCTCCATTACATTGCAAGCTATGCATGTTAAGGAAATTTGTGTGTAGTTTAATTCCTCCTGTCTGTCTCATTTCTTATGTATAAGGACTATATTTGCTGCATTTCTTATCTCTGCTAACTTTCCTGTATCCATTGATTTATGGTAGATCATAGCTAGTGGTTTAGGCAATGCATGTGCACAATCTTGCAGACTCCATGGTGATGCATCAGGTCACTTTTCTTTTGATATATCCAAGCTTGTCAAAAGTTTCTTGACTACCTCCCTGCTGTGTGGATGGCATCCAGTATCTGTTGGTGCCCCATGTTCCTTAGCCTCTGGTGTTGCTTCAGTTTTCACTGAGAAGGCCTCTTCAAATCATTTTACCAACATTTCACAGACTTTATTGTATGTGAGATCACTATTGTTCATATTGTCACTATTCCTTAATTTTTTTTTTTTTTCAACAAGTCGGCCGTCTCCCACCGAGGCAGGGTGACCCAAAAAAAAGAAAGAAAATCCCCAAAAAGAAAATACTTTCATCATTCAACACTTTCACCACACTCACACATTATCACTGTTTTTGCAGAGGTGTTCAGAATACAACAGTTTAGAAGCATATACGTATAAAGATACACAACATATCCCTCCAAACTGCCAATATCCCAAACCCCTCCTTTAAAGTGCAGGCATTGTACTTCCCCTTTCCAGAACTCAAGTCCGACTATATATTCCTTAATGTAAAAAATAAATTCAAATGGAAAATGCATAATGGCGGTAAATATTTTAATTCCTGATTTTTCAGCTGCAAGGTTAGCATTAGCACAGGGCATTACATTATCGGTGAACTCTGGTCCTGGGGCACCTGGCACAGAGGCAGATCCTCCAGAAAATAACTCCACTAAGGTGAATGGAGAAGATTCAACTTCTCCTGATGACAAAAACACATCAATGGAGGTTGACAATGATGACTCAAAAGTAAGTTATTTCTAGAGTTTTGTAATTTGTATATATTTTTTTACAAAAATATTCTCTTCTCTTTGTACTACTGCTGTAAAATTTGAAAGTCTTAAAATAGCTTTGATGTTTATATTTATCCTTAAGGTAATTTTCAGAAATATGCCAAATATGTTTTTATAAACAAAAGTATTGACTAATGTTGGCAAGGAATGGAAACTAGTGCATGTGAATACAGTAAGTAGATTGGCAAATTTTATAAGTATGAAATTGAGAGTAGCTAGCAGAAATAAGAGCCTCACTGTTTGCAATGAAATTTAACCTTGTACAGGATGGTGAAACAGATGATCAGAAAAGTCAACAAGACCTTAGTCGACCAGTATCTTCTCAGCCAGTCTCTGGCACTCCTTGGTGTGTTGTGTGGACTGGTGATGGTAGAGTCTTCTTTTATAATCCTACAACCAAGTTAGTATCTCATGTTTTGTTTCATTTAGAGGTTTGTGCGTATTAAGGTCATTGATAGGAGACAAATCTTAACATTGCATGAGTAATGAGGATCATAATAGATTAATGTATATTATGGTAATGTCATGAAATTCATTAAATGTTTTCACAATTTTGAGGGAAACTGTTATTACCTTTTGAGACTGTTTTCTTAATAGCTGTTACTTTCAGGGACATATTTCCTTAAAAACTTTTACCTTCAGCAAGAGGTTTTCTTAATATGTTACCTTCATGAATAGGTTAAAAATAGGTTAGTTCTTGGTCCTTTTTCTCAGTGGCTTCTCTGTACATAATATCCCCAAGACTGTACTCGGTATGTAATTTTTTTTTTTTTTTAACAAGTCGGCCGTCTCCCACCAAGGCAGGGTGACCCAAAAAAAGAAAGAAAATCCCCGAAAAGAAAATACTTTCATCATCATTCAACACTTTCACCTCACTCACACATAATCACTGTTTTTGCAGAGGGGCTCAGAACATAACAGTTTAGAAGCATATACCTATAAAGATACACAACATATCCCTCCAAACTGCTAATACCCCGAACCCCTCCTTTAGAGTGCGGGCATTGTACTTCCCATTTCCAGGACTGAAGTCCGGCTGTATTTACTAGCTATGTAAGAGCTTCGGGCTGGCATTTAATAACTATTTATTCACCTGTTCCTGAAGTTTGTCTAGATCTTCCTGAAGCTTTTTTTTATTTTCTTCTGTTTGTGTTATATTTTTCTTTCAACTAACTGGCCGTATCCCACTGAGGCAGGATGGCCCAAGAGGAATAACAAAAGATTCTTCTTTTAAATTTAGTAATATGTATAGGAAGGGGGGTTACTAGCTCCTTGCTCCCCTGTGTTATATTATTTTGACATCTGAACATAGAGGTACATTTATAGAAGTTGATGCTTATAGAGGGGCAGCAGATATATCGGATCATTAACTAGTTGTAGCTACAGTTAGAGTAAGAGGTAGATGGGACAGAAGGAAAATGGCAACAGTAAGTGAGAGAGAGGTGAAAGTTTATAAACTAAGGGAGGAGGAAGTTAGGTGGGATGCAAGCAACTATTGGCAGAAAGGTGAGCTAATGCAAGCATGGTAGTGGAGGTGGGGGCTTTAAGAGGGGTGGGATAGTTTTAAAAATGCAGTATTAGAATGTGGGTGAGAAGTTTGTGGCTATAGGAGGGTGGGTGCAAGAGGAAAGAGGAGTGATTGGTGGAATGCTGTAGTAAAGTGTGTGATAAAAGAGAAGGTAGCTCATGAGAGGTTTTTACAAAGCAGAAGTGATGTAAGGACAGAGTATATAGAGAGTAAAAGAAAGGTGAGGAGAGTGGTGAGAGTGCAAAAGGAGAGCAAATAGAATGGGAAAGGCACTGTCAAGAAATTTTGCTGAGAATAAGAAAAAAATATGGAGTGAGAGAAGTTAAGCCTAGGGAACGAATGGACTTGTCAGTTAAAAACAGAGTAGGGGAGTTAGTAGATAGGGAGCTGGGGGTATTACCTGGAGTTTACCTGGAGAGAGTTTTAGGGGTCAACGCCCCCGTGGCCCAGTAGATGGTGGGAATATTTTGAGGAATTTTTAAATGTCGATGAAGAATGGGAGGTGGTAATTTCATGCACTGGCCAAGGAGGTATAATATCTTTTAGGAGTGAAGAAGAGCAAGATGTGAGTGTGGGGGAGGTCCGTGAGGTATTACATAGAATGAAAGTAGATAAAGCAGCTGGAACTGATGGGATCATGACAGAAATGTTAAAATCAGGGAGGGGCGATACAGTGTTGGAGTGGTTGGTATTTTTGTTTAATAAATGTATGAAGGAGGGGAAGGTACCTAGGGATTGGCAGAGAGCACACATAGTTCCTTTATATAAAGGGAAGGGGGACTTAAGAGAATGTAAAAATTATAGGGGAATAAATTTACTGAGTATACCAGGTAAAGTGTATGGTAGGGTTATTATTGAAAAAAATGGAGGTAAGACAGAGAGCAGGATTGCAGATGAGTAAGGAGACTTTAGAATGGGTAGGGGATGTGTAGATGAAGTGCTCCCAAATACCTGAGCACATTTGTTTCCCACATACACTCTTTCCATGTTCAATTTTAATTTCCTTCTTTTATATACCCTCCCAAACTCGTCCACCAGCCATTGAAACTTCTCTTCAGAATCTCCCGAAAGCAGTGATATTGGCAAAAAAAAAAAAAAAAAAGTAACCAAACCATGAAAACTCCCACTTCGTATTAGATTCTGTATATTTTTACCCCACACCTCCCTAACACCCTAACATTCACTTCTTTTACAAACCCATCTATATGTTAAACAACCATGGGGGACATCACGCATCCCTATCTAGAGCCTACTTTACTGAAAAATAATCTTCCTCCTACATACCCTAACCTATGCCTTGCTATCTTCATAAAAACTCTTTGACTGCTTTCAGTAACCTACCACCTGTTCCATATATTTTTTTTAACACACTGGCCATCTCTCACCAAGGTAGGGTGACCCAGAAAAAAGAAAAACATTCACTATTAGTGTCATGCCAAAGGCGTGCAGATACTACAGTTAAGATGACCTTGTAAACAACAAATATCCCTTCTTTAGAGTGTAGGCCCTGTACTTTCCACCTCCAGGACTTCTGTGTGGCTAACTGGTTTCCCTGAATCCTTTAACAAAATGTTACTTCATTCACACCAACAGCTTGTCAGGTCCCAAAAACTTTTTGCCTCCACTCCTATCTAACGTGCTCATTTATTTATATTAAAGTTGTATTACTCTTTTACCCAGAACATCTGTTTGGGAGAAGCCACCTGACCTTGTAGATCGAGCAGATGTTGACAAGATGGTAAATAATCCTCCAGCGGAAGTTGTAAGTTTGAAGAACAAAGCTGAAGAACCATCGAAGGATGAGCCTTTGTCCAAGAAACCACGTACAGATGCCCCTTTGACAACTATGACGACTACAACTACTGCCACCACTACTACCACACACCCAACCATCATAAGTGTAATTTTTTTTCTGTTACATAAGGCATACTAATTTTGGTTCAGAGAAAATGAGGCTCTTAAAATGGCGATTCAGGCCCATGCTTGCATGAATGGTGGTGTATCAAATAGGTTAGTTGTATGATACTATATAAGCCATCTCTTGTTTTGCTTGAGAAGAACCTCTGCCACCTGATCAATTTCTTCCCATTAATTCTTTTCCCATTAATTCTTTTCAAAACTGCTCGTAACACCTCGTCATATTACTCTTAGAAAATTCTTTTGAAGCTTTCTATTATTGCTTGTTCAGTCTTTTTGTTATCTATCCTCATTTTGGTGTGAAAGGCACATATGCAATTTAAGCTTACCAAAACTACATTTTACTCTGTGTAGAGCCTTGTTAAATTGACACAGTAAAAGTTTGCTCTGCACATGAGCGTTTTCCTCCATCTTGTTCGTATTTTTCCCCTTGTGTCTAATCTAATTTTTATCTCTTATATTTATTTATTTATATATTAATTATATTACAGTTCTGTCTGGCAGTACTCAGGTGTTTTAAATCTTTAAATTTACAACAGTGTTTTACTGTATCTAATTTCCTCATTAGCTGGTTATGACATAAATATTTTTAACTTTTTATTTCAATCCATCTTTTGTTTTGTACATCATTTACTTGGGCTTGTAAAAACTGTCTCCCAGTTAACATAAGTGTTGTTTTTGTCATTGTTGCTGTAAATTTGGTCTTGTCTGCTTCTGACATTTCATATTTTATAGGATCATAAGCATCTACATATTTGGCTTTAACCCTTTGAGGGTTTTCGTCGTACTAGTACGTCTTACGAGTAGGGGTTTTTGACGTACTAGTACTCATAAATTCTAGCGGCCTCAAATCTAGTGGGAGAAAGCTGGTTGGCCTTCATATGAAAGAATGGGTCTATGTGGTCAGTGTGCACAGTTTAAAAAAAATCCTGCAGCACACAGTGCATAATGAGAAAAAAAAAAATTTTACCATTTTTTTTTAATAAATCAGCGACTTTGCAGTGTATTTTCGTATGGTATTTATTGTTCTATTCTAGTTTTCTTGGTCTCATTTTATAGAATGGAAGACATATTACAGAAATTGAGATGATTTTGACTGGTTTTACAATGAAAGGTGCCTTGAAATTGAGCTCAAAGTAGCAGAAATGTTCGATTTTTACCAAACTTCAAAAGTAAACAAATCGTGCCAAGCGTGCAATACACATCAACTGGTGAGTCTAATATTCTTTCACAAGTGCACCAATAATATTTATACCATTTTTTACACTAATGCAGTAGTCTGCATAACAGTAAATCTTATATTTTTTGTGAGAATAAAAATTCAAAGTGGAAAGCAAAAGAATATAAGAGGGGCCTTGAGACGTGACTAATGACTAGAGGAAATGTCATTTTAGTGCCAGGAATGTCTATCTTGTTTATTCTGGACCCTATTCTGAAATTGGCATCTTTTGAAATTTGTGTGAAATTGGCAAAATTGCTAAATTCTGACCACTGTACTGGATAGTTGAATTTATAAATGGGTGGTTTCTTGCACCCATTCGATAGAAAAAATGGAGTTCTAGCGAAATATTCATGTTTTTTGTCGACTAGTACAGTGAAATTGGCCGAAAATGGGGCTCAAAGTGGGCAAAATCGCCGATGCGTAAACATCGCCGAGACCGCTAACTTTGCGAGAGCATAATTCCGTAAGTTTTCTATCAAATTTCAAACTTTTGGTGTCGTTATGATCGGAAAAAGATTCTCTATCTTTTCATAAGAGAAAATAATTTTTTTTTTTTTAAATTTGGCCGACCCTGAGAACGAGTTTCGGAGAGGGCCTGTCGACCCTCAAAGGGTTAAACAGTTTTGTAAAGTCTTTTCTAAGTTTATCTTCAAATTTGCCAGTCTTCTCTCATGTAGTTTACATTCATTAATTTTTCATAGCTTCTCTTCAATACTTCTCATTGGTGCCTACATATACAGTGGAACCTTGGTTGTTGAATTTAATTCATTCCAGATGTCAATTCGACGACCAAAGTAGATGACTACCAAAACCATTTTTCTCATAAAGAATAATGTAAATAGAATTAATCCATTCCAGACCCAAATGACAATATAATAATTTGTTAAAAATGTACTAACTGCTACATAAAACTAAAAATGAATACTAAAGGAAACTTTAACTGAAATACTGTACTAAATGAAAATTTAACTGCCTCTTAAATAAGAGAACTAATGGCATCCTGGAAGCAGGACGTGGAGAAGAGGGGGTATGCTACTGCTTGGAAGGAGAGTCCTATTAATGTGTCAGGCAACCATTGTGGTGTTGTTTCTCTTCTTTGTCTCTCTCCACCACTAACATCTGGTTTACTGGTTCTTTGTATCACTAAAAACTTGTCCAGTGAGGTTTGTTTCAGGCTTCGTTTTAACACATGTCTGAATTGAGACATTACACTGTCATTGTACATGTTAGAGAAATGGATGGCCACTGCTTTAGATGGTATTTTTCAGCAAACTCCTGCAATTCATGCCATTTAGCAAACATTTTCTTGACAAGTGTAATGGGCACATCATCCCTTCCCTCTTCCTCTGATGACAGCTCCTCTGCTGCAATCTGTTGCTGCTGCTCCTGAAGGTCTACATGTCCTTGTGTGGCGAGTTCAGTTCTATGCTCCTTCTCCAACTCCACATAATCTTCAGTCACCTCTAGGCCCAAGGTTTTTGTATCAAACCAGCCCCAACTAGCCTTGAATGATTTTTAGCACTTGTTTACCCTTTTTTTTTTTTTCCCAGGTCGTCGTCATACAACTGCCTTGCTTTTTCACAAATAATTGCCTCTGAAACACTCTGACTGTGGAACTGTTTTTCGTTTATCCAAATCAACAAGACTTTTTCAACCTCCTCAATAATTTGTGGCTTTTGCCTTGATACCACTTTCATGCCTTTTACAAGGTCCAGTGCGCATTCTGTAAGCACGTGACCTGAGCTGTTGGCATTGTCGGTTGATAGCCAAGAGAACGTATGAAAACCAGGACATATTTTTCTTGAATTTTTCGTACAAAAACTGCTTTGTTCAACAAATAGTGCAGTTGACAGCCAGGGTTCCATTATATATATATTCAGTGGACCCCTGGTTATTGGCCGCTTCTGTTATTGGCCAACTTGGTGATTGGCTGGTTTTTTGGTGCCCGGTTATCGGTCGTTAATTTAGTGATCGGCCATTTGGGACGTATCCGTCCAGCGGCTGGAGCCGCTTGTGAGTCAGTCTGACCATGTCTTTCGGTGTATGAGGAAGCTTCTGCTCATACATCCAAACATTTCACTTGTCTTCCATTGTTTTTTGTGGGTTTTTTTTACAGTGCAACTGTGAAGGTGTGTAGTTAATAAAAGTATTAGTCAGAGGGTTAAAGAGGGGTTGTTGAGGTGGTTTGGTCAGTTAGAGAGAATGGATCAAAGTAGAATGACATGGAGAGCATTTAAATCTGTAGGAGAAGGAAGGTGGAGTAGGGGTCGTCCTCAAAAAGGTTGGAAGGAAGGGGTAAGGGAGGTTTTGTGGGCGAGGGGCTTGGACTTCCAGCAGGTGTGTATGACGTGTTCGATAGGAGTGAATGGAGACGAATAGTATTTGGGACCTGACGATCTGTTGGAGTGTGAGCAGGGTAATATTTAGTGAAGGGATTCAGGGAAACCTGTTATTTTTATATAGCAGGACTCGAAGTCCTGGAAATGGGAAGTACAATGCCTGCACTCTAAAGAGGGGTTCGGGATATTAGCAGTTTGGAGGGATATGTTGTGTATCTTTATACGTATATGCTTCTAAACTGTTGTGTTCTGAGCACCTCTGCAAAAACAGTGATTATGTGTGAGTGTGGTGAAAATGTTGAATGATGATGAAAGTATTTTCTTTTTTGGGGATTTTCTTTCATTTTGGGTCACCCTGCCTCGGTGGGAGACTGCTGACTTGTTGGAAAAAAAAAAAAAACTGCGAAATAGGTATCCATGGCTCCAGAGAAATTTCCTAGTAAAGTTCCTGTTGTAAAGAAAGTGAGAAACACCATGGAATTTAAGAGTGAAGTGTAGCAGGCATGCAGGGAGTGTAGCAGGCATTCCAGAAGCCAGCATTAGTCTTTATTGAAGGTATGTAATATTGATTTAATTGTTAAGAAAATACTTTTTGGTGAATATTTTTGTCTGGAACAGATTAATTTTAATTACATTAATTCTAACGGGCAATATTATTTCGGTTTTTGGCCATTTCGGTTTTAGGCCAAGCTTCTGGAACGGATTACGGCCAATAACTGAGGGGTCCACTGTATACAGCCTCTCCTCACTTAACACCAGAGTTCCATTGCTAAGACCACGTCGTTACACGAATTTGTTGCTAAGTGAGGAGCATGCTATAATGGTAGTGGGTTTGTGTCAACCATCCTTGATATTGTTTTAATGTCACCTTTGCACCATTTACAACACTTGGTATATTTTTAAATGTTTATACAGTAGTGTACTGTATAAAGAAATAAACAGAATAGAGGAAATAAGCTCTGATATACATTATTTAGGTATAAATACTGGTCAGAGAGCCCGTTGTAAATCCGAGGCGTTGGTAAACGAGCATTTCGCTAAGTGAGGAGAGGGTGTATTTAAGAATGAAAATTTCTTTAAATGGATCTATTAATTTTTTTTAACCACCTGTCTCTTGCCGAGGTAAGGTGACCCAAAAAAGAAGAACCTTTTTATCACTCACTGTCTTGCCAGAGGCACTCTGACATTAAAGCTCATATGCTCCTTGAAACTGCAGTATCCTCTCCCCTTCTTCAGAGTGTAGGCACTTTACTTTACACTTTCAGTACTCAAGTCCACCTAACTGGTTTTTCCTGAATTGCTTCATAATGATTACCATACACTACAACAGCATGTCAGTCATAAAAACCACTTGCCTCTTCTCAATCCTATCAAACATATGTGCACACACGCATGCGCGTGCATGCACACAATGCACAAACATTCATGCACATGCGCGTTCACATGTGCACACATGCACATATACATGCGCGCGCGCACACATGCACACACACATGCACACACACATGCACACACATGCACACACACATGCACACACACATGCACACACACATGCACACACACACGCACATGCATGCACACACGCACATGCATGCACACACACACGCACATGCACACACATGCACATGCACATGCACACACGCACACACACATGCACACACATGCACACACACATGTGCACACACATGCACACACATGCACACACATGCACACACACACATGCACACTCACACAGGAGCTCGGACTCGACCCCTGCAACCTCAACTAGGTAAGTACACACACATGCGCGCACACGTGCGCACACACATGCACACACATGCACACACACACACATGCACACACACACACATGCACACACACATGCACACACACACATGCACACACATGCACACACACATGCGCACACACATGCACACATACATGCGCACACACATGCACACACACACATGCACACACACATGCACACACACACATGCACACACATGCACACACACACATGCACACACATGCACACATGTGCACACACATGTACACACATGCGCATGCACACACATGTGCACACATGCACGCACACATGCACGCACACATGCACGCACACATACACATACACATACATGCACACGCACACACATGCACACACGCACACATACGCACACACATGCACACACATGCACATACGCACAATACATACAACTGAGGAAGAAGTGAAGAGGCTTCTGAGTGAGCTAGACACCTCAAAGGTGATGGGGCCAGATAACATCTCTCCATGGGTCCTGAGAGAGGGTGCAGAGGCGCTATGTATACCCCTAACAGCAATATTCAACACATCTATTGAAGCAAGGAGATTACCTGAGGTATGGAAGACAGCAAATGTAGTCCTAATTTTTAATAAAGGGGACAGACAAGAAGCACTAAACTATAGACCAGTGTCACTGATGTGTATAGTACGCAAAGTCATGGAGAAGATTGTCAGGAGAAGAGTGTTGGAACACCTAGAAAGAAATGAGCTTAACAGCCAACACGGGACGGGAAATCCTGTCAAAAACCTTCTGGAGTTCTATGACATGGTGACAGCAGTAAGACAAGAGAGAGAGGGGTGGGTAGATTGCATTTTCTTGGACTGTAAGAAGGCATTTGACACACTTCCACACGAGATTAGTGCATAAACTGTAGGACCAGACAGGGATAACAGGGAAGGCACTATGATGGATCAGGGAATACCTGGCAGGAAGGCAGCAGTGAGTCATGGTACACATGGTGGGCACCTGTGATGAGTGGGGTTCCACAGGGGTCAGTCCTAGGACCGGTGCTGTTTCTGGTATTTGTGAACGACATGATGGAAGGAATAAACTCCGATGTGTCCCTGTTTGCAGATGATGTGAAGTTGATGAGAAAAATTCAGTCGGACGAGGACCAGGAAGAACTACAAAAGGGATCTGGACAGGCTGCAGGCCTGGTCCAGCAATTGGCTCCTGGAGTTCAACACCACCAAGTGCAAAGTCATGAAGATAGGGGAAGAGCAAAGAAGACCGCAGACGGAGTACAGTCTGGGGGGGACAGACTACAAACCTCGCTCAAGGAGAAAGATCTTGGGGTGAGTATAACACCAGGCATATCTCCTGAGGTGCACATCAACCATATAACTGCTGCAGCATATGGGCACCTAGCAAACCTCAGAACAGCATTCTGCCATCTTAATAAGGAATTGTTCTTGACCCTGTACACTATGTGTGTTAGGCGCATATTGGAGTATGCAGCACCAGTTTGGAACCCACATCTAGCCCAGCACATAAAGAAACTAGAGAAAGTGCAAAGGTTTGCAACAAGACTAGTCCCAGAGTTAAGAGGTATGTCCTGTGAGGAGAGGTTAAGGGAAATCAACCTGACGACACTGGAGGACAGGAGAGATAGGGGGGACATGATAACGACTTACAAAATACTGAGAGGAATTGACAAGGTGGACAAAGACAGGATGTTCCAGAAACTGGACACAGCAACACGGGGACACAGTTGGAAGCTGAAGACACAGATGAATCAAAGGGATGTTAGGAAGTATTTCTTCAGCCACAGAGTAGTCAGGAAGTGGAATAGTTTGGGAAGCGATGTAGTGGAGGCAGGATCCATACATAGCTTTAAGCAGAGGTACGATAAAGCTCATGGTTCAGGGAGAGTGACCTAGTAGAGACCAGTGAAGAGGCGGGGCCACGAGCTTGGACTCGACCCCTGCAACCTCAACTAGGTGAGTACACATGCACTCTCACATGCACACACATGCACACACACATGCACACACACATGCACACACACATGCACACACATGCACACACACATGCACACACACATGCACACACACATGCACACACACATGCACACACACATGCACACACACATGCACACACATGCACACACATGCACACACATGCACACACGTGCACACACATGTGCACACACGTGCACACACATGTGCACACACGTGCACACACGTGCACACATGTGTACACACGTGCACACATGTGCACACACATGCGCGCACACATGCGCACACACATGCACACATCAACCAAATAACCGCTGCAGCATACGGGCGCCTGGCAAACCTGAGAATAGCGTTCCGATACCTTAATAAGGAATCGTTCAAGACACTGTACACTGTGTATGTTAGGCCCATACTGGAGTATGCAGCACCAGTCTGGAACCCACACCTGGTCAAGCATGTCAAGAAGTTAGAGAAAGTACAAAGGTTTGCAACAAGGCTAGTCCCAGAGCTCAAGGGAATGTCGTACGAGGAAAGGTTAAGGGAAATCGGACTGACGACACTGGAGGACAGAAGGGTCAGGGGAGACATGATAACGACATACAAGATACTGCGGGGAATAGACAAGGTGGACAGAGATAGGATGTTCCAGAGAGGGGACACAGGGACAAGGGGTCACAACTGGAAGCTGAAGACTCAGACGAGTCACAGGGACGTTAGGAAGTATTTCTTCAGTCATTGAGTTGTCAGCAGGTGGAATAGCCTAGCAAGTGAAGTAGTGGAGGCAGGAACCATACATAGTTTTAAGAAGAGGTATGACAAAGCTCAGGAAGCAGAGAGAGAGAGGATCCAGTAGCGATCAGTGAAGAGGCGGGGCCAGGAGCTGAGTCTCGACCCCTGCAACCACAATTAGGTGAGTACAATTAGGTGAGTACACACATGCACACACACATGCACACACACATGCACACACACATGCACACACACATGCACACACACATGCACACACACATGCACACACACATGCACACACATGCACACACATGCACACACACATGCACACACACATGCACACACACATGCACACACATATGCACACACATATGCACACACATATGCACACACACATGCACACACACATGCACACACATGCACACACACATGCACACACATGCACACACACATGCACACACACATGCACACACACATGCACACACACATGCACATGCACACACACACACACATGCACACACACACATGCACACACACACATGCACACACACATGCACACACACACACACACATGCACACACACACACATGCACACTCACATGCACACACACATGCACGCACACATGCATGCACACATGCACGCACACACACACACACACACACACACACACACACACACACACACACACACAGGAAGTATTTCTTCAGCCACAGAGTAGTCAGTAAGTGGAATAGTTTGGGAAGCGATGTAGTGGAGGCAGGATCCATACATAGCTTTAAGCAGAGGTATGATAAAGCTCACGGCTCAGGGAGAGTGACCTAGTAGCGATCAGTGAAGAGGCGGGGCCAGGAGCTCGGACTCGACCCCCGCAACCTCAACTAGGTGAGTACACACCACACACACACACACACACACACACACACACACACACACACACACACACACATGTTAGAGACACTACCAGAGAGAGAGGAGAGGATGAACCAGCAAGGTTGGACCTTGTATTCACCATGAGTAGTTCAGACATCGAGGGTATCATGTATGAAAGGCCCTTGGGAGCTAGTGATCATGTGGTTCTGTGCTTCGACTACATAGTTGAGCTCCAAGTGGAGAGAGTAGCAGGAATAGGCTGGGAAAAACCAAACTACAAAAGGGGGAACTACTCAGGCATGAGGAACTTCCTTTAAGACATTCAGTGGGAGAGGGAACTGACAGGAAAACCAGTACAAGAAATGATGGACTATGTAGCAACAAAATGCAAGGAGGCAGAGGAGAGGTTTGTTCCCAAGGGAAACAGAAATAATGGGGAGAACAGAACGAGTCCTTGGTTCACCCAAAGGTGTAGGGAGGCAAAAACTAGGTGTACTAGAGAATGGAAAAGGTACAGAAGACAGAGAACTCAGGAAAATAAAGAAATCAGCCGAAGAGCCAGAAACGAATATGCACAGATAAGAAGGGAGGCTCAGAGACAATATGAAAATGACATAGCATCAAAAGTAAAGACTGACCCGAAGCTGTTGTACAACCACATCAGGAGGAAAACAACAGTCAAGGACCAGGTAATCAGACTGAGGAAGGGTGATGGGGGAATTCACAAGAAACGACCGAGAGGTATGTCAGGAGCTCAACACAAGATTTAAAGAGGTATTTACAGTGGAAACCAGTAGGACTCCAAGAAATCAGAACAGGGGGACACACCAGCAAGTGCTGGATGAGGTACATATAACCAAGGAGGAGGTGAAGAAGCTGCCATGCGAACTTGACACCTCAAAGGCGGTGGGACCAGACAACATCTCTCCATGGGTCCTTAAAGAGGGAGCAGAGATATTGTGTGAGCCATTAACAAAGATCTTCAACACATAATTTGAAACTGGGCAACTCCCTGAGGTATGGAAAATGGCAAATGTAGTCCCAAATTTTAAAAAGGGAGACAGAGATGAGGCACTAAACTACAGACCTGTATCACTAACGTGTATAGTATGCAAGGTCATGGAGAAGATCATCAGGAGGAGAGTGGTGGGGCACCTGGAAAGAAACAAGTGTATAATTGACAACCAGCACGGTTTCAGGGAAGGAAAATTCTGTGTCACAAACCTACTAGTTTTATGACAAGGTGACAGAAGTAAGACGAGAGAGGGGTGGATCGACTGCGTGTTTTTGGACTGCAAGAAGGCCTTCGACACAGTTCCTCACAAGAGGTAACTGCAAAAGCTAGAGGACCAGGCACACATAACAGGAAAGGCACTGCAATGGATCAGAGAATACATCGGACAGGGAGGCAACAACGAGTCATGGTACGCGATGAGGTGTCAGAGTGGGCGCCTGTGACAAGCGGGGTTCCACAGGGGTCAGTCCTAGGACCTGTGCTGTTCTTGGTATACGTGAACGACATAACGGAAGGGATAGACTCAGAACTGTCCTTGTTTGCAGATGATGTGAAGTTAATGAGAAGAATCAAATTGGACGAGGATCAGGCAGGACTACAAAGAGACCTGGACAGGCTACAAGCCTGGTCCAACAACTGGCTCCTTGAATTTAACCCTGCCAAATGCAAAGTCATGAAGATTGGGGAAGGGCAAAGAAGACCGCAGACACAATATAGTTTAGATGGCCAAAGACTGAAAACCTCACTCAAGGAAAAAGATCTGGGGATGAGTATAACATCGAGCATATCTCCTGAGGCGCACATCAATCAGATAACTGCTGCAGCATACGGGCGCCTGGCAAACCTACGGATAGCGTTCCGATACCTCAGTAAGGATTCGTTTAAGACTCTGTATACCATCTACCTCAGGCCCATACTGGAGTATGCAGCACCAGTTTGGAATCCACACCTAGTCAAGCACGTCAAGAAATTAGAGGAAGTGCAAAGGTTTGCAACAAGACTAGTCCCAGAGCTACGGGGATTGTCCTATGAAGAAAGGTTGAGGGAAATCGGCCTGACGACACTGGAGGCCAGGAGGGTCAGGGGAGACATGATAACGACATATAAAATACTGCGCGGAATAGACGAGGTGGACAAAGACGGGATGTTCCAGAGATGGGACACAGACACAAGAGGTCACAATTGGAAGTTGAAGACTCAGATGAATCAAAGGGATGTTAGGAAGTATTTCTTCAGTCATAGAGTAGTCAGGCCATGGAATAGCCTAGAAAGTGATGTGGTGGAGGCAGGAACCATACATAGTTTTAAGGCGAGGTATGATAGAGCTCATGGGGCACGCGCGCACACACACACACACACACACACACACACACACACACACACACACACACACACACACACACACACACACACACACACACACACACACACACACACACACACACACACACACACACACACACACACACACACACACACACACACACACGCACACACACATGGTGACAAGAGAGAGAGGGGTGGGTGGATTGCATTTTCTTGGACTGCAAGAAGGCGTTTGACACAGTTCCACACAAGAGATTGGTGCAAAAACTGGAGGACCAAGCAGGGATAACAGGGAAGGCACTACAATAGATCAGGGAATACTTGTCAGGAAGACAGCAGCGAGTCATGGTACGTGGCGAGGTGTCAGAGTGGGCACCTGTGACCAGCGGGGTCCCGCAGGGGTCAGTCCTAGGACCAGTGCTGTTTCTGGTATTTGTGAACGACATGACGGAAGGAATAGACTCTGAGGTGTCCCTGTTTGCAGATGACGTGAAGTTGATGAGAAGAATACACTCGATCGAAGACCAGGCAGAACTACAAAGGGATCTGGACAGGCTGCAGACCTGGTCCAGCAATTGGCTCCTGGAGTTCAATCCCACCAAGTGCAAAGTCATGAAGATTGGGGAAGGGCAAAGAAGGCCGCAGACGGAGTACAGTCTAGGGGGTCAGAGACTACAAACCTCACTCAAGGAAAAAGATCTTGGGGTGAGTATAACACCAGGCACATCTCCTGAAGCGCACATCAACCAAATAACTGCTGCAGCATATGGGCGCCTAGCAAACCTCAGAACAGCATTCCGACATCTTAATAAGGAATCGTTCAGGACCCTGTACACCGTATACGTTAGGCCCATATTGGAGTATGCGGCACCAGTTTGGAACCCACACCTAGCCAAGCACGTAAAGAAACTAGAGAAAGTGCAAAGGTTTGCAACAAGACTAGTCCCAGAGCTAAGAGGTATGTCCTACGAGGAGAGGTTAAGGGAAATCAACCTGATGACACTGGAGGACAGGAGAGATAGGGGGGACATGATAACGACATACAAAATACTGAGAGGAATTGACAAGGTGGACAAAGACAGGATGTTCCAGAGATTGGACACAGTAACAAGGGGACACAGTTGGAAGCTGAAGACACAGATGAATCACAGGGATGTTAGGAAGTATTTCTTCAGCCACAGAGTAGTCAGTAAGTGGAATAGTTTGGGAAGCGATGTAGTGGAGGCAGGATCCATACATAGCTTTAAGCAGAGGTATGATAAAGCTCACGGCTCAGGGAGAGTGACCTAGTAGCGATCAGTGAAGAGGCGGGGCCAGGAGCTCGGACTCGACCCCCGCAACCTCAACTAGGTGAGTACAACTAGGTGAGTACACACATGCACACACACATGCACACACATGCACGCACACATGCACGCACACATGCTCACACATACGCACACACATATGCACACACATACGCACACACACATCCACACACACATATGCACACACACATGCACACACATGCACACACACATGCACACACACATGCACACACATGCACACACACACACATGCACACACACACATGCACACACACACATGCACACACACACATGCACACACACATGCACACACATGCACACACACATGCACATGCACACACACATGCACACACACATGCACACACACACACACACACATGCACACACACACACACACATGCACACACACATGCACACTCAAATGCACACTCAAATGCATACACACGTGCACACACACACACACACAACCACACAGATGCAACCCCATACACACACATACATGCACACTCACATGCACGTGCACACACACACGCATGCGTGCATGTTGAATGTCCAAGTCAGTTGCATGCCTAACCACCTCTTACCCCCACCCCCATCTCCCAACCAACAAATATCTAGGATGACCCCCCCTTCCCCTTCTTCCCTTCATTATAGATTTATACACCCTCTTAAGTCATTCTATTTTGCTCCGTCCTCTGTAAATGTCCAGATATGCACTAGAACCCTCTCAGCCCCCTGAACAATATTTCTAATCTCCAGACTGAATTATTGGCATAATAGTCACACCATACGTTGCTCTCAGACATGACATCTTCAGTGCTGTCAGCTTCTTTCTTGCTGCAATGTTTGCAACTCATGCTTCACACCAATGTAAGGTTGTTGATACCACTGTACTCTGTTATGTTTTTCCTTTATACCTCTTTGGATAAAGTTCTTTGTCTCCAGATGCCTCAGTGTACCACCCATCCTTTTTCCTCCCTTGGTTCATGTAGTCTTTCGTAAACCTGTTTGCCAACAAGTTCACTTCCAAATACCTTGTCACATTCACTTCCTCTATACTACATCCTTCCTATCTGATATCCAATCTTTTATTACCTGTATTTTTGTTATTCTGACCTTGTTCTTTCCTGTGTTAACTTAATTTCCTTCTTTACTTACCTTCCCAAATTAGTCTACCAGTCTTAGCAGTTTCTCTTCAGAATCGCCAAATGCAACCATGACAATTCCTGCTTTGTATTTATTTCTTCATCTTTTAAACTCATTCTTCTCCCGAAGACCCTAGCATTCACTTCTTTAACAACCCGATTTATAGATATGTGAACTACCAAGGTGACATGAGACATCAGTCGAAGGCCTACTTTTACTGGAAAATAATCTCCCTTTCTCCTACTCTGCATACCTTAACCTGAGCCTCATTAACCCATAAAAGTTTGACTACTTTAAGTAACCTGTCACCTATTCCATACACTTGTAATAATTGCTGCATTACTTCCATATCGACTCTTTGATGTGCTGTTCCTCATTCCATAAATTCAACAAAATCCTGTTTCCTTTATCTAAATTTTGCTCACTTGTGTGCTTCAATGTAAATACATGCTCTATGCAGCCCTTACCTTTCCTAAAACCTCCTTCATCTGTAATTCTGCTGTCTTTTCGTTAATTCTTACAATAATAATTCCCATACACTTCACATGGTATACTCAACAGGCATATTACCCTAAAATTTTTGCTCTCTTAATAACCCCCCCCCCTTTTTTTTCCAAAGGAACTATGCATACTCTTCCAGTCCCGATGTCCCTCTCTCTTTCATACTTTGAACAAATGCATTAAATTAGATAGATGTGTTGGAGGTAGTGCCTCAGGGCTTGGTCATGTTCATTAAAAATCCTCTTATCACCTCTTCATCTGTAAACCATGAATAGGATTTTGACATTTATTTTACTACCTCCAGGTAGTAGACCAGTTGGCCTCAGTTGGCCATGGAAGCTCTGCCATGGGGGTAAGTAAGAGAGGGTCCTCATTTCTTTAGTGATGGTTCTCGCCTTCAGCTAAATTTGTACTGCAGACACACTTGGTCTGCTCCATTTTCTCCAACCACCTATTGCCATTTCAGCAAATGTTGCATTGTTATTACATTAAAGTATGTATTTTTTCTTATTGTAGGTCAGTATTTTATAAACTCATTTTTGTTAGTGTTCCTGTATCCCATTCTTTACATAATTTATTTGTGTGTGTGTGTGTGTGTGTGTGTGGAGAGTTTTTTTTTATACTTTCATGGTCAAATTTGTATGAATGATTCTTGAGGCAAATGACTTGCAAAATCATAGTAACAGGATTGCAGATAAATGACAGAACTTGTGAAGCTGTAAGAGAACCCATGGCAGGTGAGGTTTAGGACTCGCCTTCCATGGGTTCAAGCCTTGCCTGTGCAATGATTTCTTAAGGCAAATGTTTTAGGTGCTCCCTGGTCTTTTGTCACTAATGTAATTAATGTTTAAAGATTAAACATGGGAACCAGCCCCTAGAGTTTTACCAAACAGAACAAGGCAATTTGTAAATAGATGCATATTTTATTGCCTGCTGTTATTTTACTCTACTGGTTCAAAGCAAGTGCTTAGTTGCCATATCCAGTGAAGGAGCTGGAAAATGTTAGTCATCACATTGTTCAAGCTAAAACCACTGGATATTTTTTAACTAGTTGCAGTTTTGCAACGAGACACTGAGGATATAATTATTCTCTAGCAGTCAACCTAATCTATAAGAAAATACTGTTTTTCTCAGATATTTCCTCTTAGAGCATTTTGTATCTGGTGGTTTCTATACAGTTGTGTTTTGTACCTTTATTGAGGGGTTTGCTTCATTTAGTATTTGAATGAAAGTGGTTGCACAAAACTTGACCCATTTTCTCTAATAGGTTAGTTTTTGTGAGAGTTGCTATTGTATGAAAGTGTTGAGAGGGGAGGGGCTAAGTGCAGTGTACATGAGGAAATTACAGATTGGAAATACTGATTGTTTCCAAAACTTGTAAGTAAAAAAATCCACCGAAAAGTCTCATGTCTTGTTTTCCTTGTTTGTGGCAATAGGTTGGGAATCAAACATTTACACACAACCTATTATAGGTCCTCCATCACAAATCTGGCATCATTGGGACCTGTAGTGTGCTGGATTACTGAGCTTGCCGGATTACAGAGTTGGTTAGGTTAGAATACACTTAATAAAATTAACCAACTTGCACGAAGTTCATTTAATATCAACAAAAATCGAACATTTCCGTTACCTTGAGCTCAATTTCAAAGTACTTTTTGTCATGAAAGCAATCAAAATCATGTCTATTTCTGTAACATATCTTCCATTCTATCAAATGAGACCAAACAAACGAGAATACAACCATAAAAACCATACGAAAATACAGTGGAACCCCGGTTAACGATATTTTTTCACTCCAGAAGTATGTTCAGGTGCCAGTACTGACCGAATTTGTTCCCATAAGGAATATTGTGAAGTAGATTAGTCCATTTCAGACCCCCAAACATACACGTGCAAACGCACTTACATAAATACACTTACATAATTGGTCGCATTCGGAGGTGATCGTTATGCGGGGGTCCACTGTATACCGCAAATAGGCGGCTAATGGCTGAAAAGTGAACTTTCTTATTTATCGTCCCTCTTTTTTATTTTTGGGGTATGTTAAGAAGCATCTTTCCATCATACATTGCCCAAGTTTCGATGAGATAGCCCAACAAACAACCGAGATAAAAAAAATATTTTCCAAATATATATGACAAGCCCTAGCCAGGTACTGGAAATAAGTCACTTTGTCTGACGTTTTTGGGTTATCCTAGGTGCTCTATACATATGCTGCTATGTATGATAATCTATGCAACTGTATTTGTGTATACCTGAATAAACTTATTTACTTCTAGTCTGTCGACTGAGTACAAGAAACCGCCCATTCACCTATTTCAACTACCCAATAAAGTGGTCAGAAATTGGCAATTTGGCCAATTTCACAGATGCCAATTCCAAAATAGGGTCCAGAATAAACAACGCAGACATTCCTGGCACTAAAATACCATTTTCTCTATTCATTAGTCATGGCTCCAGGCCCTTCTTATATTACTATTGCTTACCATTTGGAATTTTTATTCACACAATAAAGTAAAAGATTTACTGTTATGCAGACTACTGCATTATTGTAATAATTGTATAAATAATGTCAACCCATTCTTGACTGTATTGGAATTTGGACTGGCAGGCGGACAGGTATTGGACGGTGACATCAATTGTTGACTCCTGAGATTCGCTACAAAATAGAACATTTCTGCTACTGTGGGTGCAATTTCAAGGTACAGTGGACCCTCAACCAGCGATATTAATCCGTTCCTGAGAGCTCATCATTAATCAAAATAATCGTTAGTCAAGTTAATTTTCCCCATAAGAAATAATGGAAATCAAATTAATCCGTGCAAAACACCCCAAAGTATAGAAAAAAATTTTTTTACCACATGAAATATTAATTTTAATACACACAAACTGAAGAAGACATGCACAGTTACATGACACTTAGCTTTATTGAAGATCTGGTGATGGACTGATGGGATGGGAGGAGGGGAGACTGTTGATCTTGTTAGTGTTTAGAAGGGGAATCCCCTTCCATTAGCACTTGAGGCAGCAAGTCTTTTTCTGGGGTTACTTCCCTTGTTCTTTTAATGCCACTAGGACCAGCTTCAGAGTCACTGGACTTCTGTCGCACAACATATCTGTCCATAGAGGCCTGTACCTCTCGTTCCTTTATCCTAAAGTATTTCACAACATTGTCAGTGTAATAGTCACCAGCACGGCTTGCAATAGCTGTGTGAGGGTGATTTTCATCAAAAAAGGTTTGCACTTTAAGCCACATTGCACACATTTCCTTAATCTTTGAAGTAGGCAACTTCTTCAATTTCTCTCTCCCCTCCGAAGCAGTTTCCTCAGGTGTGGCCTCTTACTGTTGAAGATGATCTAGCAGCTCATCAGTGGTTTGTTCTTCATTGTCCTCCTCCACCAACTCTTCCACATCCTCCCCACTAACCTCAGCAATATGAGCACTAGTTCCAGGCATTTTTTCCTGTTCACCTGGGTGTTAGTCAACTGTTGTGGGTCGCATCCTGGGGGACAAGATTAAGGACCCCCAATGGAAATAAGTTACAGTCCTCGATGATGCACTGACTTTCTTGGGTTATCCTGGGTGGCTAACTCTCCGGGGTTAATCGTTTCTCGGTAATTGTTTCACGTTAAGCCACACAAACAACACACACACCACATCTTCGAGTAATACAGCTGATGGTGGTGCAGCAACAACAACAGCTGACTGTGGTGCAGCAGCAGCTGCACCTTTGGCAAGAACAGCTTCCTTGATTGCCGTTTTCTTACCCACAATAGTAGCGATGGTTGATTGGGGTTTATTATACAACCTGACCAGCTCAGAGACACGCACTCCACTTTCATACTTAGCAATGATCTCTTTCTTCATCTCCATAGTAATTCTCACCCTTTTTGCTGTAGGGTTGGCACTAGAAGCTTTCGTGGGGCCCATGGTGACTTATTTTGCAGGTGCAATCACTACAAAGGCTGTGATAATATGAAATGTTCCAGTTGTTGTATGTTTGGAAGCGACCGCGGCGGCTGGCTGGCTTGTAAACACTGACACCCAAGGGACAAGTGAGGCGCGCTCAGGCCAAAGTGGACGCGTATGGTATGGAACGAATAGCGCTGGTCAGATTTTTAAGCGCTAGTTGAGGCAAAATTTTTGCGTTTAAATGTATCGCTAGTCAGATTTATCGTTAATCGATGCCATCGCTGGTTAAGGGTCCACTGTACTTTTCGTCATGAAAGTTATCAAAATCATATATATTTCTGTAATATATCTTCCATTCTATCAAATGACACCGAAAAAACGAGAATATAACCATAAAAAATATACCGCTAAGCGGCCGCTAATGGCTGAGAAGTGAACTCTGCTATTTATGGTTTGAATTCTTTCATTTTTGGTGTACGTTAAGAGCTATCTTTCCATCGTACATTGCCCAAGTTTCAATAAGATAACCCAACAACAACAACAACAATGATAATAATATTACTAGTAATATCTTTATTTACTACATGTACATGTACAGGGTAAACAGGTCTATTTGACATCAGTGACACACAGTGGAACCTCTACTTGCGAGTTTAATCCGTTCCATGACCTTGCTCGCAACTGGGTTTGCTCGTTTGCAGAGTCAGTTTTCCTCACTTAAATTAATTGAAATGCAATTAATCTGTTCCAGTGGAATTTTGTACCTCAATAATTTTGCTAATATCAACTTTACGGCTTATTTATCTATCTCACTTCATCTAATATGACATAATAAAGAATATAAATAACATACAACCCTGATATATACTCTAAATTGAATAAAATGTCATTCATGTGGTGGTATGGGCGGTGTCGGCGGTGGACGAGTTTGGCTGGAGACCGGGCAAAATACTTTATGAATAATTTAGCTGATATCATCTATACAGCTTATTTATCTCTCACAGTTCATCCAATATGACATAATAAACAATATAAATAACATAGAAACATGATATATACCCTAGAATGAATAAAATGTCATTCATGTACTGGTATGGGCGGTGTCGGCGGTGGATGAAAGTTTGTCTGGAGACCGGGCAAAATACTTCATGAATAATTTCGCTAATATCATCTATATGGCTTATTTATATACAGTGGAACCTCAAAAATCGAACTTAATCCGTTCCAGGAGCTAGTTCTAAGTTTGAAAAGTCTGAAATTCAAAGCAATATTTCCCATAAGAAATAATGGAAATACAATTAATCCATTCCAGAAACCCAAAAATATTCACACAAAAAATACGTTTTATAGAGATTAATCAGTTTTACGTACAACAAATACTATAGTTTTTAATTATGTATAGTAATGCATATAAAATAACATTTTTACCTACCTTTATTGAAGATTGGTGATGGCATCTGGAAGCTAGGGAGGAGGGAGGGAGGGAGTTGGGGTTAGTGTTTGGAAGGAGAATTCCCCTCCATGAGGACTTCAGGTGAAGCCTTCTCTGGGGTTACTTCCCTTCTCTGTCTTTTAATGCCACTAGGACCAGCTTGAGAGTCGCTGGACCCCTGTCTCGCAAAATTACTGTCCACAGTCCTCTGTTTCTGGTGCCTCTTTAACATTTCCCTAAAATGGGACATGGTTCTGTCACTGAACTTGTTACAAAGATGGCTTGTTTCAGCTTGCTCAGGGTGGTACTTCTGCACAAACATTTGGACATTCCACTTGGCACAAATCTCCTTAATCTTTGAAGAGGGCACCTAATTCACTTCCTATATTAACACCTTTCGCAACATCAGCTTCCTTGATTTGTTCTTTCTTTGACAGGATAGAACCGATGGTCGACTTGTTTTTCCCATACATCTTGGCAAGCTGAACAAGTCTCACACCACTCTCATACTCTTGTATTATTTCCTTCTTCACATCTATGGTGTTTCTCACTTTCTTTACCACAGGGGTACCACTAGCAAGTTTCTTTGGGACCATGGCAGCTTATTTCACAGTCCCACAAGCACTAAACACAACGAAATAATCGTAAAATGCGTGAATGAGAGCGCAGGTTAGTGTTCACTCAAGCATAAACAAAGCTAGACTGCTCACGGCACCTGCGCGGGGACGTGGACAGAGCGGGCGGCAGACAGGTCGCGTACCCGGCGGTCCAAAGACAGGGGTACATTTGATAATAGGGACACAGTTTGTCCGAAAAAATGGTCCTGTTTTCGAAACGTTCGATATGTGATACGTTCGATTTTTGAGGTTCCACTGTATCACAGTTCATCTAATATGACATAAAAAACAACAAAAAATAACATAGAAATATGATTTATATTCTAGAATGAATAAAATATGTCATTATGTAACAGGTGGAGGTTTTACAATGAAAAGTACCTTGAAATTGAGCTCAAAGTAGCAGAAATGTTCGATTTTTACCAAAGTTCAAAAGTAAACAAATCATGCCAAACGTCCAATACACGTCAACTGGTGAGTCTAATATTCTTTTGCAAGTGCGCCAATATGATTCATACCATTTTTTACACTAATGCAGTAGTCTGCATAACAGTAAATCTATTTTTTTGTAAGAATAAAAATTCAAAGTGGAAAGCAAAAGAATGTAAGAGGGGCCTTGAGACGTGACTGATGAACAGAGGAAATGTCATTTTAGTGCCAGGAATGTATTTCTTGTTTGTTCTGGACCCTATTCAGAAATTGGCATCTTTTGAAATTTGTGTGAAATTGGCAAAATTGCTAAATTCTAACCACGGTACTGGATAGTTGAAACTGGTAAATGGGGGGTTTCTTGCACTCATTCAATAGAAAAAATGGAGTTCTAGCGAAATATTCATGTATTTTGTCGACTAGTACAGTGGAAGTGGCCGAAAATGGGGCTCAAAGTGGGCAAAATCGCCGATCCGTAAACATCGCCGAGACCGCTAACTTCGCGAGAGCATAATTCCGTAAGTTTTCCATCAAATTTCATATTTTTGGTGACATTATGATCGGGAAAAGATTCTCTATCTTTTCATAAGAAATTTTTTTTTTTTTTAAAGTTGGCCGACCCTGAGAACGAGTCTCGGAGAGGGCCTGTTGACCCTCAAAGGGTTAAGGAGTAGCAATAATGTTGAAGGATAAGCTATGGCAGGAAAAGAGGGACTATAAATGTATTCAAGGATTATGTGGAGTAAAATAAAGATTGGATGTGAAAAGTGGGTTATAATAAGCGTGTATGCACCTGGAGAAGAGAGAAGTGTAGAGGAGAGAGAGAGATTTTGGGAAATGTTGAGTGAATGCGTGGGGAGTTTTGAATCAAGTGTGAGAGTAATGGTGGTTGGGGATTTAAATGCTAAAGTGGGTAAAAATGTTATGGAGGGAGTAGTAGGTAAATTTCGGGTGCCAGGGGTAAATGTAAATAGGGAGCCTTTAATTGAGCTATGTGTAGAAAGAGATTTAGTAATAAGTAATACATATTTTGTGAAAAAGAGGATAAATAAATATACAAGGTATGATGTCACACGTAATGAAAGTAGTTTATTAGATTATATATTTTTGGATAAAAGGTTGATGGGTAGGCTCCAGGATGTACATGTTTATAGAGGGGCAACTGATATATCAGATCATTATTTAGTTGTAGCTACAGTTAGAGTAAGAGGTAGATGGGAAAAGAGGAAGGTGGCAACAACAAGTAAGAGGGAGGTGAAAGTGTATAAACTGAGGGAGGAGGAAGTTCGGGTGAGATTTAAGCGACTATTGGCAGAAAGGTGGGTTAGAGCAAAGATGAGTAGTGGGGGTGTTGAAGAGGGTTGGAATAGTTTTAAAAATGCAGTATTAGAATGTGGGGCAGAAGTTTGTGGTTATAGGAGGGTGGGGGCAGGAGGAAAGAGGAGTGATTGGTGGAATGATTAAGTAAAGGGTGTGATTAAAAGAGAAAAAGGTAGCTTATGAAAGGTTTTTACAAAGCAGAAGTGTTATAAGAAGAGCAGAGTATATGGAGAGTAAAAGAAAGGTGAAGAGAGTGGTGAGAGAGTGCAAAAGGAGAGCAGATGATAGAGTGGGAGAGGCACTGTCAAGAAATTTTAATGAAAATAAGAAAAAATTTTGGAGTGAGTTAAACAAGTTAAGAAAGCCTAGGGAAAGTATGGATTTGTCAGTTAAAAACAGAGTAGGGGAGTTAGTAGATGGGGAGATGGAGGTATTAGGTAGATGGCAAGAATATTTTGAGGAACTTTTAAATGTTAAGGACGAAAGAGAGGCGGTAATTTCATGCACTGGTCAGGGAGGTATACCATATTTTAGGAGTGAAGAGGAGCAGAATGTAAGTGTGGGGGAGGTACGTGAGGCATTACGCAGAATGAAAGGGGGTAAAGCAGTTGGAACTGATGGGGTCATGACAGAAATGTTAAAAGCAGGGGGGGATATAGTGTTGGAGTGGTTGGTATTTTTGTTGAATAAATGTATGAAGAGGGGAAGGTACCTAGGGATTGGCAGAGAGCATGTATAGTCCCTTTATACAAAGGGAAAGGGGACAAAAGAGATTGTAAAAATTATAGAGGAATAAGTTTACTGAGTATACCAGGAAAAGTGTACGGTAGGGTTATAATTGAAAGAATTAGAGGCAAGACAGAATGTAGTATTGCGGATGAGCAAGGAGGTTTCAGAGTGGGTAGGGGATGTGTAGATCAAGTGTTTACATTGAAGCATATATGTGAACAGTATTTAGATAAAGGTAGGGAAGTTTTTATTGCATTTATGGATTTAGAAAAGGCATATGATAGAGTGGATAGAGGAGCAATGTGGCAGATGTTGCAAGTACATGGAATAGGTGGTAAGTTATTAAATACTGTAAAGAGTTTTTATGAGGATAGTGAGGCTCAGGTTAGGGTGTGTAGAAGAGAGGGAGACTACTTCACGGTAAAAGTCGGTCTTAGACAGGGATGTGTAATGTCACCATGGTTGTTTAATATATTTATAGATGGAGTTGGAAAGGAAGTAAATGCTAGGGTGTTCGGGAGAGGGGTGGGATTAAATTATGGGTAATCAAATTCAAAATGGGAATTGACACAGTTCCTTTTTGCTGATGATACTGTGCTTATGGGAGATTCTAAAGAAAAATTGCAAATGTTAGTGGATGAGTTTGGGAATGTGTGTAAAGGTAGAAAGTTGAAAGTGAACATAGAAAAGAGTAAGGTGATGAGGGTATCAAATGATTTAGATAAAGAAAAATTGGATATCAAATTGGGGAGGAGGAGTATGGAAGAAGTGAATGTTTTCAGATACTTGGGAGTTGACGTGTCGGCGGATGGATTTATGAAGGATGAGGTTAATCATAGAATTGATGAGGGAAAAAAGGTGAGTGGTGCATTGAGGTATATGTGGAGTCAAAAAACATTATCTATGGAGGTAAAGAAGGGAATGTATGAAAGTATAGTAGTACCAACACTCTTATATGGGTGTGAAGCTTGGGTGGTAAATGCAGCAGTGAGGAGACGGTTGGAGGCAGTGGAGATGTCCTGTTTAAGGGCAATGTGTGGTGTAAATATTATGCAGAAAATTCTGAGTGTGTAAATTAGGAAAAGGTGTGGAGTTAATAAAAGTATTAGTCAGAGGGCAGAAGAGGGGTTGTTGAGGTTTGGTCATTTAGAGAGAATGGGTCAAAGTAGAATGACATGGAAAGCATATAAATCTATAGGGGAAGGAAGACGGGGTAGGGGTCGTCCTCGAAAGGGTTGGAGAGGGGGGGTAAAGAAGGTTTTGTGGGCGAGGGGCTTGGACTTCCAGCAAGCGTGCGTGAGCGTGTTGGATAGGAGTGAATGGAGACGAATGGTACTTGGGACCTGACGATCTGTTGGAGTGTGAGCAGGGTAATATTTAGTGAAGGGATTCAGGGAAACCGGTTATTTTCATATAGTCGGACTTGAGTCCTGGAAATGGGAAGTACAATGCCTGCACTTTAAAGGAGGGGTTTGGGATATTGGCAGTTTGGAGGGATATGTTGTGTATCTTTATATGTATATGCTTCTAAACTGTTGTATTCTGAGCACCTCTGCAAAAACAGTGATAATGTGTGAGTGTGGTGAAAGTGTTGAATGATGATGAAAGTATTTTATTTTTGGAGATTTTTTTTTTTTTTTTTTTTTTGGGTCGCCCTGCCTCGGTGGGAGACGGCCGACTTGTTGAAAAAAAAAGTATTATTATTATACATATTATTATTATTATTATTATTATTTTTTTATAAATAATTTGTAATTTTTATTCACACAAAAAATATAAGATTTACTGTTATTCCTTATTGCAATAATTGTATAAATAATGTCAACCCAAACAGCCAAGCAATGGACCATTTCTCCTAGGTTGAACTCAATTTCAAGGCACTTTTTGTAGTGAAAGCAATCAAAATCATATCTATTTCTGTAATATATCTTCCCTTCTATCAAATGAGACCAAAAAAAACGAGAATACAGCCATAAAAACCATGCGAAAATACCGCTAAGGGGTGGCTAATTGCTGAAAAGTGAACTCCATTATTTATGCTTAGATTTCTTTCATTTTTGGTGTACGTTAAGAAGCATCTTTCCATCATACATTGCCCAAGTTTCAGTAAGATAGTCCAACAAACAAATGAGATACAGTTCCTGAGATCAAGAGCAAGAGCCCTTCACCAGTGTCAAGGAACCTGCCTTGAGGTCTGCTCGCTTGTGGAAATTTTGCTTGCGTATGGAAGCAAAAAATCGACCCATCAACTGCTCATATTTGGAAAAACTCGCACGTGGACACACTCACAAGTAGAGGTTCCACTGTACTTCTGTATAGAAAGCCACTTGTTATGCAGAGTATTTCAAGCAAATTAGGTCAGCGTCCCAGCATAACACCCACACCAGTCCACTAACACCCAGGTACCCATTTACTGATGGCTGAACATAGACAACAGGTGTAAAGAAACACGCCCAATGTTTCTACCCTGGCTGGGAATCAAATATTTACCAAAAATTATATATGAATAAGCCTAGCCAGGTACTAGAAGTAAGCCACGTTGTCTGACTTTTTTGGGTTATCCTAGGCTCTCTACACATACGCTGCTGTGTGTGATAATCTATATAGAGAAAACAGCTTTTTTGTTTCAGGTTTATGGTGCAGCACGAGTGTATATCACAGCCCTGTGTTAAACTCCGTTTTCTCTAATGGAAGCCTCCAAGACAGGGATAGGAGAATGGTACTTGTATCTCGTATCCTCTTCATACCTCCGTCGAACTGCTCAGTATTATGCCAAATATTATTCATTCTGGAGTATTTAATATGTTATTTATATTGTTTATTATGTCATATTAGATCAATTGTGATAGGGAATAAGCTGTAGTGTTGATATTAGCATAATAATAAAGCATATTCCCCTGCATCACGAGACTGAGCTCATAGCAACCAGCAGTGGCTTCAAAGCCACCTTATCTTTAATGGACAACGTACTGTGTAGGTGCCTTACACAACGAAAAGTATTTCTTTTATTCATTGGAACCATGGCTAGGGCTAAAAGTAAGCAGGTTATAACAATAAATGGAGAAAAAGAAATTGATTTACGCAGCAAGTAGCACCACCAAACAGTACCAGCAGGTTGGTGTGGCGACCCTGGAAATTTGAAATTATGCTAGCCGAAATTAGTGCCGAATAACTGAAGGAACCGAATAACTGATTGCCGGATTTGTGATGGCGGACCTGTAGTTGCTTTTATATAAAATAATTGCCTTATTTTGTATTAACTAACATATCTATGAATATGAAGATAGACTAATAATTGAATTTGGTACTGAGTGTTTAAAGGAAATCACTTTTTTTTTTTTTATATATATCTTTCACCCATCATGGCAGTACCCACTGTGGTCCTATGTCATTTTTTTCATGCTCCTTGTAGAAGTACAGCTTTTATTTTACTTGATGCATTTAGTTGGCTCACTAGGAAATGTGCCCGTTTTGACCACATGGTGCTGCTTCTAGGATTCACTGCTCTTCAACTGCAATAGATAATTTAGCCATACTTTTGGTACCAGCCTTAGGTAACTTAATCAGAAATGCAGACACGCGTTATATTTCCTTTTTCTCTCATACGTAAACTTTTTTTTCCAATAAATGTGATATGGTACTTTCAAAAGGTGAATGAATGAATTATGCTTTCCCTTGAGCTTGTCCTAAAATTCCTGGAATAATATAAGAAAAACATCGTGCATTGTGGTGAAAGAATTTGATATTCAGCTTAATGACAGGGAAGACCTGTAGCCATTTGCATATTTTGTATATGCATATTTAATCACAAGTACAGTATACAACAATTTCATACATTATTTAGTAATAGTCAAATTCAAAAGCAGACTGACCTTTTAATATATAAGCATAAAAGATTTTCATTTTTTTTTCTGATAAATGAAACTTTTGAAATTCATGTAATTTTACTTATGGCATAATTTATGTAATTTTATGAACATGTTTGATAGTAATGTATACTTTTAATGCAGTAGTTTTTTTTTAATCTTAAATTATAATTTTGAAACCTATTCTCAGAAAAACTGAGGAAATTTTCTTCAACTGATATTAGATATCTGGTGAATAAATGTACTTCATATTGTGTGAATGCTTCATGCCTAAGTGTGTGTTTCTTTTTGGGTCACCCTGCCTCTGTGGGAAATGGCTGACGTGTTAAAAAAATTAAAAAGTTTTGAAAACCTCTGAAATATAAATTGGTCAGTCAGCATTTGTTACTCAGTTTCCTCACTTTAATTATGCTAATAGCAATTTTTATTATGATAGAGATTATTTACCCAGCATTTATGCATTTAGTGCTATAAGAAGCTTCCACAGCTTGTATTCCGTTGAGATTGGTGTTTTTGGAAATACTCTTGGTAGATTAGCATGTATTTTTCAAACTTTATTAATTTATGTTGCTTATGTAACTCAAATTTAGACATGAAAAATTCTAACATTTGTACAGTTTAATAACTGATATTGTATAGTTGAAATATTAACCATATATCAAATATTAATTAGATATTTTCATTTTTAAGGGCAAAAATGAGACTTAGACGTTACCATTGAACTTAAGTATATTTTGCTATTCACTGTAATTAACCCTTAAACTGTCCAAAAGTAGATCTGCGTTCACGTGCGTAGCGCTCCGACCTTGATTTTCCCCATTTGAAAGCATGTAAAAAAAAAAAGTAGATCTGCGTTCGGAGCCCCCTGCATGTGGACGTAGATCTACATTTGGACAGTTTAAGGGTTAATAAATATAGCATAATCGTAAAATATTGAAATTAGTATTTGAAATAATTGTTTAGCCTAAGATGGTTTGTTTAATGCAAGATACTGAAGTTCTATCTTATTTAATTATTAATGAAATAGAATCCCTTAACTGTCTCTGGTTTTAACGTTTTTGACTGTGTGTGTGTGTGTGAGAGAGAGAGAGAGAGAGAGAGAGAGAGAGAGAGAGAGAGAGACAGAGAGAGACCGAGAGAGACCGAGAGAGAGAGAGAGAGAGACCGAGAGAGAGAGAGAGAGAGACCGAGAGAGAGAGAGAGACCGAGAGAGAGAGAGACCGAGAGAGAGAGAGACCGAGAGAGAGACCGAGAGAGAGACCGAGAGAGAGACCGAGAGAGAGACCGAGAGAGAGACCGAGAGAGAGAGAGAGACCGAGAGAGAGAGAGAGAGAGAGAGAGAGAGACCGAGAGAGAGAGAGAGAGACCGAGAGAGAGAGAGAGAGAGAGAGACCGAGAGAGAGAGAGAGAGAGAGAGAGACCGAGAGAGAGAGAGACCGAGAGAGAGAGAGAGAGAGAGACCGAGAGAGAGAGAGAGAGACCGAGAGAGAGAGAGAGAGAGACCGAGAGAGAGAGAGAGAGACCGAGAGAGAGAGAGAGAGACCGAGAGAGAGAGAGAGAGACCGAGAGAGAGAGAGAGAGACCGAGAGAGAGAGAGAGAGAGACCGAGAGAGACCGAGAGAGACCGAGAGAGAGAGACCGAGAGAGAGAGAGACCGAGAGAGAGAGAGACCGAGAGAGAGAGAGACCGAGAGAGAGACCGAGAGAGAGACCGAGAGAGAGACCGAGAGAGAGAGAGAGAGAGAGAGAGAGAGAGAGAGAGAGAGAGACCGAGAGAGAGAGAGAGAGACCGAGAGAGAGAGAGAGACCGAGACCGACCGACCATGTCATATCCACAAATACCTGTGAAGAGAGAGAGAGAGAGAGAGAGTAACCATGTCATATCCACAAATACCTGTGAAGAGAGAGAGAGAGTAACCATGTCATATCCACAAATACCTGTGAAGAGAGAGAGAGAGTAACCATGTCATATCCACAAATACCTGTGAAGAGAGAGAGAGAGTGTCATATCCACAAATACCTGTGAAGAGAGAGAGAGAGTAACCATGTCATATCCACAAATACCTGTGAGAGAGAGAGAGAGTAACCATGTCATATCCACAAATACCTGTGAAGAGAGAGAGAGTAACCATGTCATATCCACAAATACCTGTGAAGAGAGAGAGAGTAACCATGTCATATCCACAAATACCTGTGAAGAGAGAGAGAGTAACCATGTCATATACCCACAAATACCTGTGAAAGAGAGAGAGAGTAACCATGTCATATCCACAAATACCTGTGAAGAGAGAGAGAGTAACCATGTCATATCCACAAATACCTGTGAAGAGAGAGAGAGTAACCATGTCATATCCACAAATACCTGTGAAGAGAGAGAGAGAGTAACCATGTCATATCCACAAATACCTGTGAAGAGAGAGAGAGAGAGTAACCATGTCATATCCACAAATACCTGTGAAGAGAGAGAGAGAGTAACCATGTCATATCCACAAATACCTGTGAAGAGAGAGAGAGAGTAACCATGTCATATCCACAAATACCTGTGAAGAGAGAGAGAGAGTAACCATGTCATATCCACAAATACCTGTGAAGAGAGAGAGTAACCATGTCATATCCACAAATACCTGTGAAGAGAGAGAGAGTAACCATGTCATATCCACAAATACCTGTGAAGAGAGAGAGAGTAACCATGTCATATCCACAAATACCCGTGAAGAGAGAGAGAGTAACCATGTCATATCCATAAATACCTGTGAAGAGAGAGAGAGTAACCATGTCATATCCACAAATACTTGTGAAGAGAGAGAGAGTAACCATGTCATATCCACAAATACCTGTGAAGAGAGAGAGAGTAACCATGTCATATCCACAAATACCCATGAAGAGAGAGAGAGTAACCATGTCATATCCACAAATACCTGTGAAGAGAGAGAGAGAGTAACCATGTCATATCCACAAATACCTGTGAAGAGAGAGAGAGTAACCATGTCATATCCACAAATACCTGTGAAGAGAGAGAGAGTAACCATGTCATATCCACAAATACCTGTGAAGAGAGAGAGAGTAACCATGTCATATCCACAAATACCTGTGAAGAGAGAGAAAGTAACCATGTCATATCCACAAATACCTGTGAAGAGAGAGAGAGAGAGAGAGAGAGAGAGAAAGTAACCGTGTCATATCCACAAATACCTGTGAAGTAGGAGTTGGTAAAAGGAAAACATAGGGAAGATAGTGGAGTGTTATTTGCTCACTTACAGCCCTGTTTGTTAATAGATGCTCCAACCCATGTACAAGTAGCCAGCTGTGAAAAAGTTTAGTGGATAGCTTTAGAGTTTTAAAAGTGGAAAAGATTGCCTTACCAACTAGCATGCAAACGTATATATAGAAACAACAAATAATCAAACGTGTTTGTTATTTAATTTGTAATTTTTAAATGTGTATCTTAATAGTTGTGGTTTTTTATTGTCAGCAGCATGTGAAGGAAGAGGTGAAACGCATTGATATTGGGAAGGAAGCTGCAATTGAAGCAGAGGTGAAAGCAGCTCGTGAACGAGCCATCGTTCCCCTAGAGATTCGGATGAAACAGTTTCGTGATCTTCTGGCAGAAAAGGGGGTGAGTAGGAGCACCTTGTCTTCATGAAACATTAAACAGTACTCTTTTTTTTTTATTATAAAGAATAAGATTGCAGTATTTATTATCAGCATACCCAGCTGTTTAACCCCATAACTGTCCAAACGTAGATCTACGTTCTTACCACTAGTGCTCCAAGCGTTGATCACCTTTTTATTTTTCCTGCCTCCAAATTTGGCATGATTGGCCGGAGATGCCTGGTCAGTATAGAATGGGTCTTAACACTTGGTGTGTGCAGTATTAAAAAATTCTGGGACCACTTGCTACCTTGTGGGAGCACCAGTTCAATTGAGTGCCAGCTAGAGCAAATAGCATGGCAAACACCAGGGATTCACTGATATCATGTCATGTATTAACACTCCCCTTTTAAGAGGAAAGTGATGTTGACTCCGAGTTTAGTGGCTTTGAGATGGATGTGGCCACAAGTGGTTGAGGAGGAAATATCAAAAACCTCAATAATAACCCATGCACAACATTTGTGCAACATCCTTTCAGTTTTGATACCACTGGTAGTGTCATCCTGCCAGAATGTCCTATAACCTGTACCCTAAGTAAAGAGAAACAATTCTAGAACGTGTAATACGTGTTTGGCAGGTCAGGTGGCTGATTGATTTTGGTTGTCTCTGTCTCTGTCTGTAGCTACATATCTCTGCCTGTCTCTGTATCTCTGTCTTTCTGTCTATATCTCTGTCTCACAGATACACATAAATAGTTATTACACATAGTGTAAATTGCCTAGGATAACCCAAAAAATCCAGACAAAGTTCTATACTGTGCTTGTAGAGCTTTTTTTTTTTCTCAATGTCTACTGTCTCCCACCGAGGCAGTTTGACCCAAAAAGAAAGAAAATCTCCAAAAAAGAAAATACTTTCATCATCATTTAACACTTTAACTCGCACATAATCACTGTCTTTGCAGATGTGCCCCGACACAACAGTTTAGAAGCATATATAAACATATATAACATACCCCTCCAAACCGCCAATGTCCCAAATCCCTCCTTTAAAGTGCAGGCATTATACTTCCCATTTCTGGTACTCAAGCCCAGCTATATAAAAATTACCAGTTTCCCTCAATCCCTTCACTAAATATTACCCTGTTCACACTCTGACAGCTTGTCAGGTCCCAAAAACCATTCGTTTCCATTCACTCCTATCTAACGTGCTCTCACATGCTTGCTGGAAGTCCAAGCCCCTCGCCCACAAAACCTCCTTTACCCCTTCGCTCTAACCTTTTCTAGGATGATCTCTACCCCGCCTTCCTTTCCCTACAGATTTATACGCTCTCCAAGTCATTCTACTTTGATCCATTCTCTCTAAATGACCAAACCACCTCAACAACCCCTCTTCAGCCTTCTGACTAATACTTTTAGTAACTCCACACCACCACCTAACTTCCACACTCCGAATTCTCTACATAATATTTACACCACGCATTGCCCATAGACAGGACATCTCCACTGCCTCCAGCCACCTCCTCGCTGCAGTATTTGCAACCCAATCTTCACACCCATATAAGAGTGTTGGTACCACTATACTTTTGTAAATTCCCTTCTTTGCCTGCATGGATAACTTTTTTTTTTCTCCACAGATATCTCGATGTACCACTTGCCTTTTTTCCATCCTCAGTTACATGGTTAACGTCATCCTTCATAAAACCATCCGCTTACAAGTCAACTCCCAAATACATATCTGAAAACATTCACTTCTTCCATACTCCCTCTCTCCAATGTGATATCCAATTTTTCTTTATCCAAATTATTTGATATTCTCATCACCTTACTCTTATTTGTGTTCATTTTCAACTTTCTACCTTTACACACCCTCCCAAACTCGTCCACTAACCTATGCAACTTATCTTTAGAATCTCCCATAAACACAGTATTATCAGCAAAAAGTAACACTGTCAAGTCCCATTTTGTATTTGATTCCCCATAATTTAATCCCACCCCTCTCTTCAGCAGCCTAGTATTTACTTCTTTTACAACCCATCTATAAAAATATTAAACAACGATGGTGGCATTACTCATCCCTGTCTAAGACCTACTTTTACTGGAAAATAATCTCCCTCTCTCCTATACACCCTAACCTGAGCCTCACTATCCTCATACAAACTCTTTACAGCATTTATTAACTTACTACCTATTCCATATACTTGAAACATCTGCCACATTGCTCCCCTATCCACTCTATCATATGCCTTTTCTAAACCCATAAATGCAATGAAAACTTCCCTACCTTTATCTAAATACTGTTCACATATATTTTTTTTTTCAACACACTGGCTGTATCCCACCAAGGCAGGGTGGCCCAAAAAGAAAAAGGAAAGTTTCTCTTTTTAAATTTAGTAATTTATACGGGAGAAGGGGCTACTAGCCCCTTGCTCCTGGCATTTTAGTCGCCTCTTACAACACGCATGGCTTATGGAGGAAGAATTCTGTTCCACTTCTCCAGTCTGGAGGGATATGTTATCTCTTTATACGTATATGCTTCTAAACTGTTGTGTTCTGAGCACCTTTGCAAAAACAGGGATTATGTGTGAGTGAGTTGAAAGTGTTGAATGATGATGAAAGTATTTTCTTATTGGGGATTTTCTTTCTTTTTGGGTCACCCTGCCTCGGTGGGAGACGGCCGACTTGTTAAAAAATGAGATGTTATCAACAAATTTTGTTGAAAATAAGAAAAAGTTGTGGAGTGAGATTAACAAGTTAAGGAAGCCTAGAGAACAAATGGATTTGTCAGTTAAAAATAGGAGAGGAGAGTTATTAAATGGAGAGTTAGAGGTATTGTGAAGATGGAGGGAATATTTTGAGGATTTGTTAAATGCTGATGAAGATAGGGAAGCTGTGATTTCGTGTATAGGGCAAGGAGGAATAACATCTTGTAGGAGTGAGGAAGAGCCAGTTGTGAGTGTGGGGGAAGTTCGTGAGGCAGTAGGTAAAATGAAAGGGGGTAAGGCAGCCGGGATTGATGGGATAAAGATAGAAATGTTAAAAGCCGGTGGGGATGTAGTTTTGGAGTGGTTGGTGCAATTATTTAATAAATGTATGGAAGAGGGTAAGGTACCTAGGGATTGGCAGAGAGCATGCATAGTTCCTTTGTATAAAGGCAAAGGGGACAAAAGAGAGAGCAAAAATTATAGGGGGATAAGTCTGTTGAGTATACCTGGTAAAGTGTGTGGTCGAGTTATTATTGAAAGAATTAAGAGTAAGACGGAGAATAGGATAGCAGATGAACAAGGAGACTTTAGGAAAGGTAGGAGGTGTGTGGACCAGGTGTTTACAGTGAAACATATAAGTGAACAGTATTTAGATAAGGCTAAAGAGGTCTTTGTGGCATTTATGGATTTGGAAAAGGCATATGACAGGGTGGATAGGGGGGCAATGTGGCAGATGTTGCAAGTGTATGGTGTAGGAGGTAGGTTACTGAAAGCAGTGAAGAGTTTTTATGAGGATAGTGAGGCTCAAGTTAGAGTATGTAGGAAAGAGGGAAATTATTTCCCAGTAAAAGTAGGCCTTAGACAAGGATGTGTGATGTCACCGTGGTTGTTTAATATATTCATAGATGGGGTTGTAAGAGAAGTAAATGCGAGGGTCTTGGCAAGGGGCGTGCAGTTAAAAGATAAAGAATCACACATAAAGTGGGAGTTGTCACAGTTGCTCTTTGCTGATGACACTGTGCTCTTGGGAGATTCTGAAGAAAAGTTGCAGAGATTGGTGGATGAATTTGGTAGGGTGTGCAAAAGAAGAAAATTAAAAGTGAATACAGGAAAGAGTAAGGTTATGAGGATAACAAAAAGATTAGGTGATGAAAGATTGGATATCAGATTGGAGGGAGAGAGTATGGAGGAGGTGAATGTATTCAGATATTTGGGAGTGGACCTGTCAGCGGATGGGTCTATGAAAGATGAGGTGAATCATAGAATTGATGAGGGGAAAAGGGTGAGTGGTGCACTTAGGAGCCTGAGGAGACAAAGAACTTTGTCCTTGGAGGCAAAGAGGGGAATGTATGAGAGTATAGTTTTACCAACACTCTTATATGGGTGTGAAGCATGGGTGATGAATGTTGCAGCGAGGAGAAGGCTGGAGGCAGTGGAGATGTCATGTCTGAGGGCAATGTGTGGTGTGAATATAATGCAGAGAGTTAGGAGGAGGTGCGGGATAACCAAAACTGTTGTCCAGACGGCTGAGGAAGGGTTGTTGAGGTGGGTTGGACATGTAGAGAGAATGGAGCGAAAAAGAGTGACTTCAAGAGTGTATCAGTCTGTAGTGGAAGGAAGGTGGGGTAGGGGTCGGCCTAGGAAAGGTTGGAGGGAGGGATAAAGGAGGTTTTGTGTGCGAGGGGCTTGGACTTCCAGCAGGCATGCGTGAGCGTGTTTGATATGAGTGAATGGAGACAAATGGTTTTTAATACTTGACGTGCTGTTGGAGTGTGAGCAAAGTAACATTTATGAAGGGGTTCAGGGAAACCGGCAGGCCAGACTTGAGTCCTGGAGATGGGAAGTACAGTGCCTGCACTATGAAGGAGGGGTGTTAATGTTGCAGTTTAAAAACTGTAGTGTCAAGCACCCTTCTGGCAAGACAGTGATGGAGTGAATGATGGTGAAAGTTTTTCTTTTTCGGGCCACCCTGCCTTGGTGGGAATCGGCCAGTGTGATGATAAAAAAAAAAATAAATATATATATATATATATTATATAATTTTTTTTTTCAACAAGTCGGCCGTCTCCCACCGAGGCAGGGTGACCCAAAAAAAAAAGAAAGAAAATACTTTCATCATATTCAACACTTTCACCACACTCGCACATTATCACTGTTTTTGCAGAGGTGCTCAGAATACAACAGTTTAGAAGCATACACATATAAAGATGCACAACATATCCCTCCAAACTGCCAATATCCCAAACCCCTTTTTTAAAGTGCAGGCATTGTACTTCCCATTTCCAGGACTCAAGTCCGACTATATGAAAATAACCGGTTTCCCTGAATCCCTTCACTAAATATTACCCTGCTCACACTCCAACAGATCGTCAGATCCCAAGTACCTTTCGTCTCCATTCACTCCTATCTAACACGCTCACGCACGCTTGCTGGAAGTCCAAGCCCCTTGCCCACAAAACCTCCTTTACCCCCTCTCTCCAACCCTTTCGAGGACGATCCCTACCCCGCCTTCCTTCCCCTATAGATTTATATGCTTTCCATGTCATTCTACTTCGATCCATTCTCTCTAAATGACCAAACCACCTCAACAACCCCTCTTCTGCCCTCTGACTAATACTTTTATTAACTCCACACCTTCTCCTAATTTCCACACTCCGAATTTTCTGCATAATATTTACACCACACATTGCCCTTAAACAGGACATCTCCACTGCCTCCAACCGTCTCCTCCCTGCTGCATTTACCACCCAAGCTTCACACCCATATAAGAGTGTTGGTACTACTATACTTTCATACATTCCCTTCTTTGCCTCCATAGATAACGTTTTTTGACTCCACATATACCTCAACGCACCACTCACCTTTTTTCCCTCATCAATTCTATGATTAACCTCATCCTTCATAAATCCATCCGCCGACACGTCAACTCCCAAGTATCTGAAAACATTCACTTCTTCCATACTCCTCCTCCCCAATTTGATATCCAATTTTTCTTTATCTAAATCATTTGACACCCTCATCACCTTACTCTTTTCTATGTTCACTTTCAACTTTCTACCTTTACACACATTACCAAACTCATCCACTAACCTTTGCAATTTTTCTTTAGAATCTCCCATAAGCACAGTATCATCAGCAAAAAGTAACTGTGTCAATTCCCATTTTGAATTTGATTACCCATAATTTAATCCCACCCCTCTCCCAAACACCCTAGCATTTACTTCCTTTACAACCCCATCTATAAATATATTAAACAACCATGGTGACATTACACATCCCTGTCTAAGACCTACTTTTACCGGGAAGTAGTCTCCCTCTCTTCTACACACCCTAACCTGAGCCTCACTATCCTCATAAAAACTCTTTACAGCATTTAATAACTTACCACCTATTCCATATACTTGCAACATCTGCCACATTGCTCCTCTATCCACTCTATCATATGCCTTTTCTAAATCCATAAATGCAATAAAAACTTCCCTATCTTTATCTAAATACTGTTCACATATATGCTTCAATGTAAACACCTGATCTACACATCCCCTACCCACTCTGAAACCTCCTTGCTCATCCGCAATCCTACATTCTGTCTTACCTCTAATTCTTTCAATTATAACCCTACCGTACACTTTTCCTGGTATACTCAGTAAGCTTATTCCTCTATAATTTTTAGTCTCTTTTGTCCCCTTTCCTTTATATAAAGGGACTATACATGCTCTCTGCCAATCCCTAGGTACCTTCCCCTCTTTCATACATTTATTAAACAAAAGTACCAACCACTCCGACACTATATCCCCCCCTGCTTTTAACATTTCTGTCATGATCCCATCAGTTCCAGCTGCTTTACCCCCTTTCATTTTATGTAATGCCTCACGTACCTCCCCCACACTTACATTCTGCTCTTCTTCACTCCTAAAAGATGGTATACCTCCCTGACCAGTGCATGAAATTACTGCCTCTGTTTCTTCCTTAACATTTAAAAGTTCCTCAAAATATTCTCGCCATCTACCCAATACCTCCATCTCCCCATCTACTAACTCCCCTACTCTGTTTTTAACTGACAAATCCATATTTTCCCTAGGCTTTCTTAACTTGTTTAACTCACTCCAAAATTTTTTCTTATTTTCATTAAAATTTCTTGACAGTGCCTCTCCCACTCTATCATCTGCTCTCCTTTTGCACTCTCTCACCACTCTCTCTACCTTTCTTTTACTCTCCATATACTCTGCTCTTCTTATAACACTTCTGCTTTGTAAAAACCTCTCATAAGCTACCTTTTTCTCTTTTATCACACCCTTTACTTCATCATTCCACCAATCACTCCTCTTTCCTCCTGCCCCCACCCTCCTATAACCACAAACTTCTGCCCCACATTCTAATACTGCATTTTTAAAACTATTCCAACCCTCTTCAACCCCCCCACTACTCATCTTTGCACTAGCCCACCTTTCTGCCAATAGTCGCTTATATCTCACCCGAACTTCCTCCTCCCTTAGTTTATACACTTTCACCTCCCTCTTACTTGTTGTTGCCACCTTCCTCTTTTCCCATCTACCTCTTACTCTAACTGTAGCTACAACTAAATAATGATCCGATATATCAGTTGCCCCTCTATAAACATGTACATACTGGAGCCTACCCATCAACCTTTTATCCACCAATACATAATCTAATAAACTACTTTCATTACGTGCTACATCATACCTTGTATATTTATTTATCCTCTTTTTCATAAAATATGTATTACTTATTACCAAATTTCTTTCTACACATAGCTCAATTAAAGGCTCCCCATTTACATTTACCCCTGGCACCCCAAATTTACCTACTACTCCTTCCATAACATTTTTACCCACTTTAGCATTGAAATCCCCAACCACCATTACTCTCACACTTGATTTAAAACTCCCCACGCATTCACTCAACATTTCCCAAAATCTCTCTCTCTCCTCTACACTTCTCTCTTCTCCAGGTGCATACACGCTTATTATAACCCACTTTTCACATCCAATCTTTATTTTACTCCACATAATCCTTGAATTAATACATTTATAGTCCCTCTTTTCCTGCCATAGCTTATCCTTCAACATTATTGCTACTCCTTCTTTAGCTCTAACTCTATTTGAAACCCCTGACCTAATCCCATTTATTCCTCTCCACTGAAACTCTCCCACCCCCTTCAGCTTTGTTTCACTTAAAGCCAGGACATCCAGCTTCTTCTCATTCATAACATCCACAATCATCTCTTTCTTATCATCTGCACAACATCCACGCACATTCAGACTTCCCACTTTGACAATTTTCTTCTTCTTATTCTTTTTAGTAATCTTTACAGGAAAAGGGGTTACTAGCCCATTGTTCCCGGCATTTTAGTTGACTTTTACAACACGCATGGCTTACGGAGGAAAGATTCTTATTCCACTTCCCCATGGATATAAAAGGAAAATTAATAAGACCAAGAACTATTAAGATAAAATCAAAGAAAACTCAGATGAGTGTGTATAAATAAATGTGTACATGTATGTGTAATGTGACCTAAGTGTAAGTAGAAGTAGCAAGACATACCTGTAATCTTGCATATTTATGAGACAGACAAAAGACATCAGCAATCCTACCATCATGTAAAACAATCACAGGCTTCGTTTTACACTCACTTGGCAGGACGGTAGTACCTCCCTGGGTGGTTGCTGTCTACCAACCTACTACTTATAAATATATATGTATATATATATGTATATATGTATATATATATGTATATATATTATATATATATATATATTATACATATATTATATATATATTATATATATATATTATATATATATTATATATATATATTATATATATATATATATATATATATATATATATTATATATATATATATATATATATATATATATATATATATATATATATATATATATATATATATATATAAATGTATTATATATATGTATAAATGTACTATAAATGTATTAATTCAAGGATTATGTGGAGTAAAATAAAGATTGGATGTGAAAAGTGGGTTATAATAAGCGTGTATGCACCTGGAGAAGAGAGAAGTGTAGAGGAGAGAGAGAGATTTTGGGAAATGTTGAGTGAATGCGTGGGGAGTTTTGAATCAAGTGTGAGAGTAATGGTGGTTGGGGATTTTAATGCTAAAGTGGGTAAAAATGTTATGGAGGGAGTAGTAGGTAAATTTGGGGTGCCAGGGGTAAATGTAAATGGGGAGCCTTTAATTGAGCTATGTGTAGAAAGAAATTTGGTAATAAGTAATACATATTTTATGAAAAAGAGGATAAATAAATATACAAGGTATGATGTAGCACGTAATGAAAGTAGTTTATTAGATTATGTATTGGTGGATAAAAGGTTGATGGGTAGGCTCCAGGATGTACATGTTTATAGAGGGGCAACTGATATATCGGATCATTATTTAGTTGTAGCTACAGTTAGAGTAAGAGGTAGATGGGAAAAGAGGAAGGTGGCAACAACAAGTAAGAGGGAAGTGAAAGTGTATAAACTAAGGGAGGAGGAAGTTCGGGTGAGATATAAGCGACTATTGGCAGAAAGGTGGGCTAGTGCAAAGATGAGTAGTGGGGGGGTTGAAGAGGGTTGGAATAGTTTTAAAAATGCAGTATTAGAATGTGGGGCAGAAGTTTGTGGTTATAGGAGGGTGGGGGCAGGAGGAAAGAGGAGTGATTGGTGGAATGATGAAGTAAAGGGTGTGATAAAAGAGAAAAAGGTAGCTTATGAGAGGTTTTTACAAAGCAGAAGTGTTATAAGAAGAGCAGAGTATATGGAGAGTAAAAGAAAGGTAAAGAGAGTGGTGAGAGAGTGCAAAAGGAGAGCAAATGATAGAGTGGGAGAGGCACTGTCAAGAAATTTTAATGAAAATAAGAAAAAATTTTGGAGTGAGTTAAACAAGTTAAGAAAGCCTAGGGAAAATATGGATTTGTCAGTTAAAAACAGAGTAGGGGAGTTAGTAGATGGGGAGATGGAGGTATTGGGTAGATGGCGAGAATATTTTGAGGAACTTTTAAATGTTAAGGAAGAAACAGAGGCAGTAATTTCATGCACTGGTCAGGGAGGTATACCATCTTTTAGGAGTGAAGAAGAGCAGAATGTAAGTGTGGGGGAGGTACGTGAGGCATTACGTAAAATGAAAGGGGGTAAAGCAGCTGGAACTGATGGGATCATGACAGAAATGTTAAAAGCAGGGGGGGATATAGTGTTGGAGTGGTTGGTACTTTTGTTTAATAAATGTATGAAAGAGGGGAAGGTACCTAGGGATTGGCAGAGAGCATGTATAGTCCCTTTATATAAAGGGAAAGGGGACAAAAGAGACTGTAAAAATTATAGAGGAATAAGCTTACTGAGTATACCAGGAAAAGTGTACGGTAGGGTTATAATTGAAAGAATTAGAGGTAAGACAGAATGTAGGATTGCGGATGAGCAAGGAGGTTTTAGAGTGGGTAGGGGATGTGTAGATCAGGTGTTTACATTGAAGCATATATGTGAACAGTATTTAGATAAAGATAGGGAAGTTTTTATTGCATTTATGGATTTAGAAAAGGCATATGATAGAGTGGATAGAGGAGCAATGTGGCAGATGTTGCAAGTATATGGAATAGGTGGTAAGTTATTAAATGCTGTAAAGAGTTTTTATGAGGATAGTGAGGCTCAGGTTAGGGTGTGTAGAAGAGAGGGAGACTACTTCCCGGTAAAAGTAGGTCTTAGACAGGGATGTGTAATGTCACCATGGTTGTTTAATATATTTATAGATGGGGTTGTAAAGGAAGTAAATGCTAGGGTGTTTGGGAGAGGGGTGGGATTAAATTATGGGGAATCAAATTCAAAATGGGAATTGACACAGTTACTTTTTGCTGATGATACTGTGCTTATGGGAGATTCTAAAGAAAAATTGCAAAGGTTAGTGGATGAGTTTGGGAATGTGTGTAAAGGTAGAAAGTTGAAAGTGAACATAGAAAAGAGTAAGGTGATGAGGGTGTCAAATGATTTAGATAAAGAAAAATTGGATATCAAATTGGGGAGGAGGAGTATGGAAGAAGTGAATGTTTTCAGATACTTGGGAGTTGACGTGTCGGCGGATGGATTTATGAAGGATGAGGTTAATCATAGAATTGATGAGGGAAAAAAGGTGAGTGGTGCGTTGAGGTATATGTGGAGTCAAAAAACGTTATCTATGGAGGCAAAGAAGGGAATGTATGAAAGTATAGTAGTACCAACACTCTTATATGGGTGTGAAGCTTGGGTGGTAAATGCAGCAGCGAGGAGACGGTTGGAGGCAGCGGAGATGTCCTGTTTAAGGGCAATGTGTGGTGTAAATATTATGCAGAAAATTCGGGAGTGTGGAAATTAGGAGAAGGTGTGGAGTTAATAAAAGTATTAGTCAGAGGGCAGAAGAGGGGTTGTTGAGGTGGTTTGGTCATTTAGAGAGAATGGATCACAGTAGAATGACATGGAAAGCATATAAATCTATAGGGGAAGGAAGGCGGGGTAGGGGTCGTCCTCATATTATATATATATATATATATATTATATATATATATATATATTATATATATATATATGTATTATATATATATGTATTATATATATATGTATTATATATATATGTATTATATATATATGTATTATATATATATGTATTATATATATATATGTATTATATATATATATGTATTATATATATATTATATATATATATATATATATATATATATATATATATATATATATATATTTATTTATTTATTTTTTATTATCACACTGGCCGATTCCCACCAAGGCAGGGTGGCCCGAAAAAGAAAAACTTTCAACATCATTCACTCCATCACTGTCTTGCCAGAAGGGTGCTTTACACTACTGTTTTTAAACTGCAACATTAACACCCCTCCTTGAGAGTGCAGGCACTGTACTTCCCATCTCCAGGACTCAAGTCCGGCCTGCCGGTTTCCATGAATCCCTTCATAAATGCTACTTTGCTCACACTCCAACAGCACGTCAAGTATTAAAAACCATTTGTCTCCTGCTGCTGTAGCACTGTCAGCTGCTGCTGCTGCTGTACCACAGTCAGCTGCTGCTGCTGCTATAGCACTGTCAGCTGCTGCTGCTGTAGCACCATCAGCTGCTGCTGTAGTACCGTCTGCTGCTGCTGTAGTACCGTCTGCTGCTGCTGTAGCACTGTCAGCTGCTGCTGTAGCACTGTCAGCTGCTGCTGCTGCTATAGCACTGTCAGCTGCTGCTGCTGTAGCACCATCAGCTGCTTCTGCTGCTGTACCACCATCAGCTGCTGCTGTAGTACCGTCTGCTGCTGCTGTAGCACCGTCTGCTGCTGCTGTAGCACTGTCAGCTGCTGCTGTAGCACTGTCAGCTGCTGCTGTAGCACTGTGAGCTGCTGCTGTAGCACTGTCAGCTGCTGCTGTAGCACTGTCAGCTGCTGCTGCTGCTGCTGCTGCTGTAGCACTGTCAGCTGCAGCTGCTGCTGTAGCACTGTCAGCTGCTGCTGCTGCTGTAGCACTGTCAGCTGCTGCTGTAGCACTGTCAGCTGCTGCTGCTGCTATAGCACTGTCAGCTGCTGCTGCTATAGCACCATCTGCTGCTGCTGCTGCTGTAGCACCGTCAGCTGCTGCTGCTGCTGTAGCACTGCTGCTGCTTCTGTACCACCGTCAGCTGCTGCTGCTGTAGTACCGTCTGCTGCTGCTGTAGCACTGTCAGCTGCTGCTGCTGCTGTAGCACTGTTGTTGGTGTGGCTTATTGAGAATACCAAGAAACAATTAACCCCAGAGGGTTAGCCACCCAGGATAACCCAAAAAAGTCAGTGTCATCAAAGACTGTCTAACTTATTTCCATTGGGGTCCTTAATCTTGTCTCCCAGGATACAACCCACACCAGTCGACTAACACCCAGGTGAACAGGGAAAAATGCCTGGAATTAGTGCTCATATTGGTGAATTTAAAGTCAGCAAAGGTTGGTTAGAGAGATTTAAGAATCGTAGTGGCATACACAGTGTGATGAGGGCTGTTCTGGAAGAAAATGCCAAACAGGACCTACAGTACTCAGGAGGAAAAGGCACTCCCAGGACACAGTGTCTCATCAGTCATTGCTGCATCTTCAATAAAGGTAAGTGTCATTTATTCTTCATTTAGTAGAGTAGTACATGCACAATATATATTGTGCATGTACTACTCTACTATTGTGCATGTATCCTTCTCTTTGTGTGTTGGAAAATGTATATTTCATGTGGTAAATTTTTTTTTTTCATACTTTTGGGTGTCTTGCTTGCACGGATTAATTTGATTTCCATTATTTCTTATGGGGAAAATTCATTCGCATAACGATAATTTCACATAACCATGAGCTCTCAGGAACGGATTAATATCGTTATGCGGGGGTCCACTGTATATGCAAGAATGGGAATGGGGAAGGTTAGTACAACAAGAGACTGCAGAGAGAGAGAGAGAGAGAGAGAGGCAGAGGAGAAAGATTCATTGGCATAGTCGCTTTTTGTGGATTTTAATTGACTTTTGTGAAGTTTGTGGATATGGGATGGTGGGCATAGGAGGGTTTGGTGGAATGATGAGGTATAGACAGAGAGAGTGATAAGTTTTTACATAGCAGAGGTGATAAAAGGAGAGAGGTTAAGAGACTGGTGAGGGAGTATAAAAGGAGATCAAATAACTGAGTGGCTGTGGTTTAGTCAACAAATTTGGTGATAAATAAGAAGTTTTGGAGTCAGATTAATAAGTTAAGAAAGCTTAAGGAACTAATGTATTTAACAGTAAAAAACAAAAGAGGAGAGTTATTAGATAGGGAGGATGGAGGTATTGGGAAAATGGTGGGAAAATTTTGAGGAGCTGTTAAATGTTGAAGAGGAGGAAGGTATAATAGCTCTTAGCTTGTAAAATCAATTAATGTAAAAAAAAAAAAAAATTGCTTGTTGATGTAGAACTGTTACGAGAGTTAGGTAGCTCATTGTGTAGTAGATGTTTGTTGGTTATCACTTTTATCAGCTGACTTAACCCTTACATTTTATTAGATGATGACATTATGCAATTTACTGCAAATTTCTCATTTATAATAGTGACAAGGACGATACTTTTCATACCTTAAATTCCTTGTTTTATTGCTTGTTGGTAGTGTTGTTTATGAGAGTAGAGAGTGGTAAATGACAGAGTTTTTTATGAGTTGACTTGACTTGTACATTTTGTTAAGTGATGACAGGGCATATTTCACTATACAATTTTCTTGTTTATAATAGTAATAATTGAGATGGAAGAATTTTACCCTACCTTAAATTCCTGGTTTGTTTGCTTGTTGAGAAATGTTAGATGTTCATGAGACTGTTAAGCAGTAGATGGCTGTGAGCCATCTGTTTAATCGATTATCAGCTGTTGGTGAGTTGTCTCTTGAGGTTAAGAGTGCTGCTACCCCAGCATATGTCATATTGAGCCAGATTCAGAGGGCAGCTTTCCCCAGCCATTTAAAAGTCTCAGAAAGAAAAAGCTTTCATTCCTTAGCCACTTTTTTTTTTTAAACATTGCTTGTTAACCAAGTTAAAATTGTAATTCATTATTTTTTAATTAAATTTTTTTATAGTATTTTAATAAAAATGCATGCTATGAGATGTCTGTGCTCATAATTTTAGTAGTTGCATTGAGCAGGGAGGGTCATATCAATTTGATATCTGTACACATCTTTAAAAACAGCTAGAAAATGAATAATGGTGCAACCAATTCTCACACTGAGTGATAACTTCGCTTATTTGAATGTTTCCTGGTTATGTTTGTCCGCCTAGTTTTTAGACTCTTAGTGTTCTATAATTTGCTTATTTGTGGCAAAATACTTTGCAAGGTAAGACAAGTCTGTTCTGCTTCGGCATTTCATAATTTGGTATGTAAGGATATTAGAAAATAGTTTCAAAATTATAGTTCAGATTGGAATGTAACTATGCACTTACTCCCTGGAAACTCAAAGCATAATTGGTTATTGTATTTGCACTGAAATAAGCATAATCAGTTACTTTATTAACATGAATTGAGCATCATTATGTACTGTATGAGCATTTATATAAGCATAATCAGTTATTATATTAGCATTTAAATGAGCATAGTCAGTTACTATATTAGCATTTAAAAGAACATAATTACTGTATTAGCATTACAAGCATAATCATTTGTTATAACATTTAAAATTAATCCAGCTGAGCATTGCTCTTTAATTTATATATGCATGTTTTTTTTTTTGTGCATACTCAAGTAGGTAAAGTAATTAATTAACTAGTTGCCCCATTTCAGAAAGTGGGTATAAACAAAAGCGGCTTGATAAGTTCCCTTCAGTTTATAGAAATAAATTTAAGAACATGTTTCTTAATTTTCAATGATTGTCATCTTATTTTATGTTCACAGGTTTCTGCCTTTAGTTCATGGGAAAAGGAACTCTCCAAAATTGTGTTTGATTCCCGTTACCTTCTACTTACATCACGTGAAAGGAAACAGGTGTTTGAGAAGTAAGTTGCATCTTGTATTCTGTTTAGAAATAGGCAAAGATAATTGACTAAGGAGGGGTGTTAATGTTGCAGTTTAAAAACTGTAGTGTAAGGCACCCTTCTGGCAAGACAGTGATGGAGTGAATGATGGTGAAAGTTTTTCTTTTTCGGGCCACCCTGCCTTGGTGGGAAACAGCCAGTGTCTTAATAATAATAATATGACTAAGGGTTTACTAACAAAAAGGAAGCGTGGCTGGATCATTACTGTATAATCAAGTGCTCGTTGTGTTAAGGAAGTTGCTTTGTTTTATTATTTTTTAATGTTTTTACCATTTTTTTATGAATTGCATGTTTTACACCTATATCATTGTTTTCTTATCCTATTTCACTTCATCTGGAGTTCACCTCACTCAGATAAGTTGTGAGCAGTAAATTTGGGCCTAGATACGAGAGAAAGGGTCAATGCAGTAAGTGTGCACCATATAAAAAGAATACTGCATTACGCAGTGCGTAATGAGGAAAAACTGCAACCGTGTTTTTGGTTTAAAACCGATTTTGTGGTGTACTTTCGTATGCTTTTTTTTTTTTCTCCCATTTGATAAGAGTCGATGTGGTCAGTCCATCAATCTTGAATAGAATACGGCATAAGTGTGGAGAGGGAGCTTATAAACCGTAGGCAGGAGAGGTGCAGCAGTTGTAGGTGGTGTCACATTTGTTCAAGATTGATGGACTGACCACATCGATTCAAGGTTGAGGGACTGATTACCTCATTCTCCTCCTGTTCTTCAAGTTTCTCCTTTGTATTGGCTGATGAAGCCACTGTGTGGCGAAACGTTTCCTCAATAAAGATACCCAAGATTTGCACATGTGCCTAATTTATCAATATGTCGGTTCTTTGAACCATTCATCTACAATCCTGTCAGACACTGCAACTTCTTGGGCTCTTAATACTTGGGAATTCTTCGCTTGCCTAACCCTTGGGCACGACCTACTTCCACATTGAACAAATGTGACATCACCTACGACTGCTGCACCTCTCCTGCCTACAGTTTATAAGCTCCCTCTCCACACTTACGCCGTATTCTATTCAAGATTGATGGACTGACCACATCGACTCAAGGTTGAGGGACTGATTACCTCATTCTCCTCCTGTTCTTCAAATTTCTCCTTTGTATGGACTGATGAAGCCACTGTGTGGCAAAACGTTTCCTCAATAAAGATACCCAAGAGTTGCACATGTCTAATTTATCAACATGTCGGCTCTCTGAACCATTCATCTACAATTTTGTAAAGGTTTGTTTGAAGTTCAGTTTATTGGTACCACAGCACTGAAACCACCACCTTTCTGACCTGAAGTATGTAAGGTGCAGTGTGAATTTCTGAAGCTTATTTTGAGCAAAATGCATGCCTTGTATACCACAAAATATAGTTTATTCGCATTGTCAAAATGCCAAACAGCACTGGCCAGATGAGACTTTGCACAATACGTGTTCCTTTACTGCAACCTGTACACCTATCAACACTCATTTTGGAACTCTTCTGTGCAATTTGGTTTAAGTGGTTTTTTTTTTATACAATTGGCTGTGATCTTGTGTTCTGCCTCAGGGCTCAGTTCAAAGGATTGCCCTATCTAAAGTGGGTTATCACCCTTCCCAGGATGCAACTCACAACTGTTAACACTCTGGTACTTACTGACAGGTGTATATGCATAAGGAAACTTTTCTAATGTGTTCAACCTATTCTCTGAAAAACTGCAGTAGGCTTTGTCATTTTTTGGAAGCAGGACACATTGGGTTGATATTTGTTCCATTATTAACCCATTCATTTTGTCATATCCATTTGCAAATTGCTATAACATGAGGTTAAGGAAGAGACTTTGGTTATGCAGTTTGCTTCCCCCATCCTCTTTTTAGGGGGGGACCTAAGACCATCTACTGCTTCTACTATTTCTTAACATTTGAAATATTTTTTTGTATTTAAATAATTTTTAACCTTTTTCCCAACTGCATGGAATAATAGGACCACAAAAGTGTGGTGTCAGCACCACCTTGCTCTTAAATGCTATCAATAGACTTTTCTTGTTTCTCTGTTGTGGGATTTCTTCCTCTGTGCAGATGATTTTACTATAACTTGTGTTGGCACTAACATAAACCAAATGATTGCCTTGTAAAATGCTATCAACTGTACTTAGTTGGATCTCTTCACATAGCTAGTTGTCCCACTTCTCTTGCTGATTTTGTATTGGTCTCCTATTATAGCTAGCCAAATATAAATTTCCTGTCCTTTTTTATTGCTATTTGTTATGGAAATAACATTGCCTCCTTAAAAGCTGAATTTCACAGACTGAACATTTTGAAGATTTTGTTCTTTTCTTTGTGACCCAGTAGATTAAATTTTCTCCACTTTCACTCAGTCTGGTCCAAAGTATACTATGAGGACAGGTGTAGTCCTCTGCTTAGGCAGCTGCATTTTCTGGTTGTGATGTTATTCATCAGGGATTGAGTTTGGGTGCCTATTGGTCATTTCCACTCAAATTCTTGTACAATATTCAGTCTTAGCATGCATTCATTGGGAGATTGGAGATACTCATTGATTATGTTATCTAGCCAGTTTCCTTGGGATTCAAGATTCACCAACCATTAGGATTATTAAAGACTTTTGTAAAAATAAAAGTTTAGGTTGCCACTCTTGATTATGTGGACCTTAGTATTGAGCAACAACTTGTATAAGGCAGGACAAGGCTGCTTGGGCTCCTCCTTCAACAAGAGACATGCTTTAATAAAAAACGAAAAACAAAAAAAATGAAGGATGAGAACAAATAGATAATATTTCTTGGGCCTCACTATCAGAAAGAAGAAGATTGCAAGTGGAGAAGATAAAAAAGATGCAGTTTTACTAAATAACTTGGAAATTGTGATAAAACACTGAGAGGGGACCCAGGAGAAGGTAGTTTCATAAATACTGAAATATTTAAAAAACTGGGTGATCTTCAGTAGCCATTTGACCATTTCTGTAGCTTTTCATGCTTCTGTGTGCACTTTGTATGCATGAGTGTTCCTGAACAAATGTATTAATTTTGCTAACCTTTGATAGGTATGTAAAAGAGCGTGCAGAGGAGGAACGTCGAGAGAAGCGAAACAAGCTGAAGGAGCGAAAGGATGAGTTCCGTAAGTTACTGGAGGAGGCAGGACTTAATGGGAAGTCATCATTTAGTGATTTTGCAGCCAAATTCAGCAAGGATGATCGTTTCCGGAACATAGAGAAGATGCGAGAGAGGGAGAGTTTATTTGACGAGTTCCTGCTGGAGGTTCGTCGTCGCGAGAAGGAGGAAAAGGCTGCTAAACGTGAACAGGTAAGCTGTGATTTGTTTAGATTCAGGGGATAGTTATGGTGGGTGGGGTGCACACACACAATAGCTTGCTCCTCTTGCTCATTTTGATCGAAAATATAGTACATCCCAAATCAGTCTTAATACTGAAATGGAAATATTTAATTTGAAAATTACTCCTGGTGTCGATTGTTATGAGTAAAGCGCCATACCTGCACTCATTTTACTGAAAACAAAAGTCATTCACATTTTGATTTAACAAAGTAAAGTTTTCATACAATTTTTTTAAATACTGTATATAATATGATTTTAAGAAGCAAACAGTTTAATTTAAAGAGCAAAAAAAGTTTTGAAATGAACATTTAAGCAGTATATCACAATATTGGTTGAAGCAGTTTGTATGATAAGTCACTAGACTTGTGCTAGTCATATCAGTAGAGGGGGATGTTAACAGTTGCTCTCACATTTCTTTGGATACTACGTTGTTTGAATCCTCTTTCACTTTGGCTCTTCTGCACATACTTGATGAAATTTAGCTTTTTTTTTTTTTTTTAATTGGGGGGCAAACAAGTGGGAGAGAGATTTTCTCTTGAATGAAATTTATAGATAGTCATTCTCATGAGGCAATGACTTGGAAACTTTTCCAATGTTATCATTTTTAATTTTGCTGTTAATGTAACCCAAAATAATTTTAAGTTTTAAATGATGCAACTAAAGTTGAACTGTTGTTCTTTATTTTACTGGTCATCCAGAGTGACTGCCATGGTGCTGATTTTAAGTATTTATGTCTTTATTGCCATTATTGTAGTTTGATGAATTTGATACATGGTTTTTATCTGAATAAGTGTATTCTGTTTTGTATGCTGGGCCTATTTATGTAGTGAAACATTTTTAGTCTTTAATAGCATAGTATATTTTGTCACAATGAGTTGGATAACCTAATTTGATCTATCAGTATCTGTGACTTAATATAATTGTATGGACACAGTGTTTTACCAACCCTGTATATCGGTTGGATCCCATTATGATCAGCGAGAATAATGGTATTTGTCCATAGATTATGGTTATCATCTGAATTTTAAAGGCTTGTAAAATAATTTTGTTTACCTATTATCTAGTGTCCATCTTTGAGATAACACTATATAAGCAAAATTTAATTTCTTTTATTGTGAACCTTCTTCCTTACTGTCTGGTCTGTGAAGATTAGTTATTTTCATTTTATTGTGTTTTTGATACGATTCATTTTGTGCAGTGTAATTTGCAGATAAATTTAAATGTTGAATTGTACTGCCTTGGTTATGGTGGTTTATATCAGTAGTTGAGTAATGATGTGGTCCTTGTAAAAATGTCCATTTCTACTACAGATCATTAGTGTTGCTTACATACTAAGTCTGCCCAGGAACTTTGAGTAGCCACACACTGAATATTGCTTGAAATTTGTTAGGCATTGATCATCTCCACTTCTAAAATATTAAGTATTGTCTCCTGATTTTTAGTAAAGTGTTAGTGAAATCCAGAAAATGAGATTGTCATTTTTTTTTGTTAGTCATTGCTGCATACATGGCAAAAAAAAAAAAAAAATCAAGGTATAAATACCAAATTAGGAAGACCATTTTTCCATTGGGGAGTGAGGGCATCCTTATACTAATTATAATAAAAAAGATGTTCAAAAAGTAAAATTGTTGCAAAAGTCAACATTTTTCACTATTAATTTTATTTCCCATTTACTATTACAGTAGGGCCCCACTTATACGGCAGGTTAGGTTCCAGGCTACCGCCATAAAGCGGAAATCGCCGTAAAGTGGAACATCTCTTTTTTTCCACTTATAAATGTATACAAATACTAGATAACAAGTTTACACTAACATATATTAAGTCAGTAAGTAAGTTTATTCAGATATACACAAATGCAGTTACATAGATTACATGAGAGAGGACACTCATGGAGTTATGTAAACAAACCAGGTGAACGTTAGTTATGTAAACAAACAAAGTGTACACGTCTGGTTTATGTACAAGTTACATTGTGTACAAGTTGTCTTCGTTGATACAGTAACACCATGTTTTAGAAGAAATGACGCTCTGAGTGAAGGCATACAAAAGGAATAATTTTCTACAGTTACCCCCAGTAACACATTTTCTCTTATGTTGGACGAGAGAAAATGTTATTCTTCCCATCACTAGTACAAGTTGTCTGGCTCCCACATCTCATATTTGTTTATTTATTCTGCTGTGGAGTGTATTTATCATCTTTATATGTTATGTATCATGTTTATTATATAATTTTGAAAAAATATCATACATGGATTGATTAAAATGTGTATATTAACGTAATATACGACGTTTAATGAGACTCTGTTATTGAGTATTATTACAATTACTAATATGGCATCTCGAGACATAACACTCTTACTGATTTAAATGTGTACCTGCACGCCAGCACAGTGTGTAAGCTTATTTAGGTACAGGTATACACAAGTATAATTATCAGAGTATATATAAAATATGAAATAACTTTTAAAAACACTTGAAATTTTGGAGTTTCCAGACACAGTGGAGAGACATGGTGCTCACAGAGCTCATGGACAATGTAAACAAACAGGGTGGGGTGGGGTGATCGTATTAGAAAGTCAGGTGGGGGGAGCCGTATAGAGAGTTTAGGTCATAATTTGAAATGACCGTATTAGCAGAACGCCGTAAAGCGGGGCCCTACTGTATATGTGGTAAACATTTTTATGGAATGTTTCTTTGGTTTTGTTATTTAAGTTGATTCATGATAAAATATGCGAGGGTTGAAACGTAGAGCAGTTTAAGATAACATGTAAATTAAAGGGGAAATGATATGCAGTACTATATCCCAAAAATGCACAGATCAGAATATTTTGTATTAAAGGTTTCTTCGTAACAGCCTTACCATGAGAAATTATCAGTTAACCCCATACTTAACATTTATTAAAACCTTTAGGGATTCATTGGCTCAGGTGAAAGATATCCAAGCATCCTCATTTTGCTCATCTCCATAAGCAATCACTATATCCTAGTTGTGACAAAAGCTAAAGAAAGCCTGGCTATGAAACTAGTTTTTTTCGATTAGCAGATGGAAGTTTGAGCCTCCATCAGTCTATGCTGAATGGCCCATACAGGTTTAGCACCCCAGAAAAAAGTTTTGAAGAGAGAAATAATACCATGGACAGTGAAAAGTTCTTTATAATTGGGGTAATTTTTTATTACTTCGCTATTTAGTGGTTTTCGTTTATTCTAGAGCATTGTCTTGATACAGTGGAGAAAAGTTATTGAATTTCCTAAATAATACAAAAGTATTTAGAGCTAGAATATTAATATGCTCTACCCAATTAATTTGTTTTGCCACTAATCATTAGATATAGGTGTGTGTCTTCCTTAGATAATACTAGGGATTGCACTGTAGGAATTATTTGCTCATTTCAAACCTATATGTTGAAAGGTTATGCTGCCAAACTAAGAAAAATGTGTCGCTTCACTTAAAATGAAATTTAATGCACAAAGTTTTGAGTATCCCTCTATAAAATGTAAATTTTTCGACAGAATTTCCTATTGTAAAAATTATAGGAGAATAAGTATACTGAGTATAAAAGGTTAAGTGTATGGTAGGGTTATTACTGAAAGAATTAGAGGCAAGACAGAGCAGGATTGCAAATGAACAAGAAGGCTTTAGAATGGGTAGCGGATGTGTAGATCAAGTGTTTACATTGAAGCATATATGTGAACAGTATTTAGATAATTGTAGGGAATTTTCACTGCATTTATGTAGAAAAAGCATATGATAGAGTGGATAGGGGAGCAATGTGGCAGACGTTGCAAGTATATGGAATAGGTAGTGAGTTACTAAATGCTGTAAAGAGTTTTTATGATGATAGTGAGGCTCAGGTTAGGGTGTGTAGAAGAGAGGGAGAATACTTCCCAGTAAAAATAGGTCTTAGGCAGGAATGTGTAATGCCACCATGGTTGTTTAATATGTTTATAGAGGGGGTACTAAAAGAAGTAAGTGCTAGGGTGTTGGGTAGAAGGGTGGGATTAAATTATGATGAATCAAATGTGAAATAGGAGTTGATAGTGTTACTTTTTGCTGATGATACTGTGCTTATGGGAGATTCTAAAGAAAAGTTGCAAAGGTTAGTGAATGAGTTTGGGAGGGTGTATACAGTTAGAAAGTTGAAAGTGAACATAGAAAAGAGTAAGGTGATGAGGGTATCAAATGATTTAGATAAAGAAAAATTGGATATCACATTGGAGAGAGGGAGTTTGGAAGAAATTAATATTTTCAGATATTTGGGAGTTGACATGTCAGTGGATGGCTTTATGAAGGATGAGGTTAACCATAGAATTGATGAAGGAAAAAACGTGAGTGGTGCGTTGAGGTATATGTGGAGACAAAAAACGTTATCCATGGAGGCAAAGAAGGGAATGTATGAGAGTATAGTGGTACCAACACTCTTATATGGGTATGAAACTTGGGTTGTAAATGCTGCAGCAAGGAGGAAGTTGGAGGTGGTGTAGATGTCCTGTCTAAGGGCAATTTTTTTTTTTTTCCAACAAGTCGGCCGTCTCCCACCGAGGCAGGGTGACCCAAAAAGAAAGAAAATCCCCCAAAAGAAAAATACTTTCATCATTCAACTCTTTCACCTCACTCACACATAATCACTGTTTTTGCAGAGGTGCTCAGAACACAGCAGCTTAAAAGCATATACGTATAATGATACACAACATATCCCTCCAAACCGTCAATATCCCGAACCCCTCCTTTAGAGTGCAGGCATTGTACTTCCCATTTCCAGGTCTCAAGTCCAGCTATATAAAAATAACCGGTTTCCCTGAATCCCTTCACTAAATATTACCCTGCTCACACTCCAACAGATTGTCAGGTCCCAAATACCATTTGTCTCCATTCACTCCTATCAAACATGCTCACGCACGCCTGCTGGAAGTCCAAGCCCCTCGCCCACAAAACCTCCCTTACCCCTTCCTTCCAACCTTTTTGAGGACGATCCCTACCCCACCTTCCTTCCCCTTCAGATTTAAATGCTCTCCATGTCATTCTACTTTGATCCATTCTCTCTAAATGACCAAACCACCTCAACAACCCCTCTTCAGCCCTCTGACTAATACTTTTTATTAACTCCACACCTTCTAATTTCCACACTCCGAACTTTCTGCATAATATTTAAACCACACATTGCCCTTAGACAGGACATATCCACTGCCTCCAACCGCCTCCTCGCTGCTGCATTCACAATCCAAGCTTCACACCCATATAAGAGTGTTGGTACTACTATACTTTCCTATATTCCCTTCTTTGCCTCCATAGATAATGTTTTTTTCTCTCCACATATACCTCAATGCACCACTCGCCTTTTTCCCTCATCAATTCTATGATTAACTTCATCCTTCATAAATCCATCCGCCGACACATCAACTCCCAAGTATCTGAAAACGTTCACTTCTTCCATACTCCTCCTCCCCAATTTGATATCCAATTTTTCTTTATCTAAATCATTTGATACCCTCATCACCTTACTCTTTTCTATATTCACTTTCAACTTTCTACCTTTACACACACTCCCAAACTCATCCACTAACCTTAGCAATTTTTCTTTAGAATCTCCCATAAGCACAGTATCATCAGCAAAGAGCAACTGTGTCAATTCCCATTTTGTATTTGATTACCCATAATTTAATCCCACCCGTCTCCCGAACACCCTAGCATTTGCTTCTTTTACAACCCCATCCATAAATATATTAAACAACCATGGTGACATTACACATCCCTGTCTAAGACCTACTTTTACCGGGAGTAGTCTACCTCTCTTCTACACACCCTAACCTGAGCCTCACTATTCTCATAAAAACTCTTTACAGCATTTAGTAACTTACCAGCTATTCTATATACTTGCAACATCTGCCACATTGCTCCCCTATCCACTCTATCATATGCCTTTTCTAAATCCATTAATGCAATAAAAACTTCCCTACCTTTATCTAAATATTGTTCATATATATGCTTCAATGTAAACACTTGATCTACACATCCCCTACCTACTCTAAAACCTCCTTCCTCATCCACAATCCTACATTCTGTCTTACCTCTAATTCTTTCAATTATAACCCTACCGTACACTTTTCCTGGTATACTCAATAAACTTGTTCCTCTAATTTTTACAATCTCTTTTGTCCCCCTTCCCTTTATATAAAGGGACTGTACATGCTCTCCCCCAATCTCTAGGTACCTTCCCCTCTTTCATACATTTATTAAACAAAAATGCCAACCACTCCAACACTATAGCCCCGCCCCCCCCTGCTTTTAACATTTCTCTCATGATCCCGTCAGTTCCAGCTGCTTTACCCCCTTTCATTCTACGTAATGCCTCGTGCACCTCCCTCACACTCGCATCCTGTTCATCTTCACTCCTAGAAGATGGTATACAGTGAACCCCTGGTTCGCGAAGCCACCGGTAACCGATAAATCCGGTATCTGAAGCGTTATATCGCCAAAAAATTGCCCCGGTTCCCGTAACAAAACCTGGTGCGCGATGCGATTCGTACGAGACGTGTCCACATGTGGCCTGAACTTCCCCGTGTGTGCCAGTGTTTACAAACCAGCCAGTGTGCGCACATCTAAGGATACATTCGGTACATTCCATATTATCCATATTATCACTGTTTCTGGTGCTTGTTCCTGCAAAATAAGTCACCATGGGCCCCAAAAGTGGAGTGCGTGTGTCGGACCTGGCCAAGTTGTATAGTAAATCTCAATCAACCATCTCTACTATAGTGAGCAGGAAAACGGTAATCAAGGAAGCTGTTCTTGCCAAAGGTGCAACTGTGATTACAAAACAGTGATCGCAAGTGTTAGAAAATGTTGAGAGACTGTTACTGGTGTGGATAAATGAAAAACAGGTAGCTGGAGATAGCATCTCTCAAGCGATCATTTGTGAAAAGGCTAGGCAGTTGCATGAGGATTTAATTAGAAAAATGCCAGCAACTAGTGGTGATGTGAGTGAATTTAAGGCCAGCAAAGGTTGGTTTGAAAGATTTAAGAATCGTAGTGGCATACATAGTGTGATTAGGCCACAGAAGTCTAGTGACTCTCAAGCTGGTCCTAGTGGCATTAAAAGAAGAAGGGAAGTAACCCCGGAAAAGGACTTGCTACCTCAAGTCTTAATGGGGTGGGATTCCCCTTCTAAACATTAAAAACTTCGACACTCTCCCCTCCTCCCATCCCATCAATCATCACCAGATCTTCATTAAAGGTAAGTGTCAATTATTCTATTGTGTTTATTCTATTTTTATTATTGCTATTGTAATTATTCTATTGCATTAAACTTAATATTTCATGTGGTAAAAGTTTTTTTTTTTTTATACTTTTGGGTGTCTTGCACGGATTAATTTGATTTCCATTATTTCTTATTGGGATAATTGATTCACTTTCCGATAATTTTGCTTTACGATGAGCTCTCAGGAACGGATTGATGACGTGAACCTGGGGTCCACTGTACTTCCCTGTCCAGTGCATGAAATTACCGCCTCCCTTTCTTCGTCTACATTTAAAAGTTCCTCAAAATATTCTCGCCATCTACCAAAAGCCTCCCCCTCCCCATCTACTAACTCCCCTACTCTGTTTTTAACTGACAAATCCATTTGTTCCCTAGGCTTTCTTAACTTGTTTAACTCCAAAAATTTTTCTTATTTTCATTAAAATTTCTTGACAGTGCCTCTCCCACTATCATCTGCTCTCCTTTTGCACTCTCTCACCACTCTCTTCACCCTTCTTTTACTCTCCATATACTCTACTCTTCTTATAACACTTCTGCTTTGTAAAAACCTCTCATAAGCTAACTTTTTCTCTTTTATCAGAATGTTTACTTCATCATTCCACCAATCACTCCTCTTTTCTCCTGCACCCACCCTCCTATAACCACAAATTTCTCCCCCACATTCTAATACTGCATTTTTAAAACTATTCCACCCCTCTTCAACTCCCCCACTGTTCATACTTGCACCAGTCCACCTTTCTGCCAATAGTTGCTTATATCTCACCTGAACTTCTTCCTCCCTTAGTTTATGCACACTCACCTCCCTCTTACTTGTTGCCATTTTCCTCTTTTCCCACCTACCTCTTACTCTAACTGTAGCTACAGCTAAATAATGATCTGATATGTCAGTTGCCCCTCTATAAACGTGTACATCCTGGAGCCTACCCATCAACCTTTTATCCACCAATACATAATCTAACAAACTACTTTCATTACGTGCTATATCATACCTTGTATATTTATTTATCCTCTTCATCATAAAATATGTATTACTTATTACTATACCTCTTTCTACACATAGCTTAATTAAAGGCTCCCCATTTTCATTTACCCCTGGCACCCCAAATTTACCTACTACCCTCACACTTGGTTCAAAATTCCCCACGCATTCACTCAACATTTCCCAAAATCTCTCTCTCTCTCCTCTACACTTCTCTCTTCTCCAGGTGCATATACTCTTACTATAACCCACTTTTCACATCCAACCTTTATTTTACTCCACATAATCTTTGAATTAATACATTTATAGTCCCTCTTTTCCTGTCATAGCTTATCCTTCAACATTATTGCTACTCCTTCTTTAGCTCTAACTCTGTTTGAAACCCCTGTCCTAATCCCATTTATTTCTCTCCACTGAAACTCTCCTACCCCCTTCATCTTTGTTTCACTTAAAGCCAGGACATCCAACTTCTTCTCATTCATAACATCCACAATCATATCTTTCTTATCATTTGCACAACATCCACGTACTTTCAGACTTCTCACTTTGAAAATTTTCTTCTTATTCTTTTTAGTAATTATTACAGGAAAAGGGGTTACTAGCCCATTGTTACCGGTATTTTAGTTGACTTTTACAACACGCATGGCTTACGGAGGAAAGATTCTTATTATTATATTATTATGCAGAAAGTTTGGAGTGTGGAAATTAGAAGGTTTGGATTTAATAAAAGTATTAGTCAGAGAGCTGAAGAGGGGTTGTTGAGGTGGTTTGGTCATTTAGAGAGAATGGATTAAAGTAGAACGACTTGGAGAACGTATAAATCTTTAGGGAAAGGAAGGCGGGGTAGGGGTTGTCCTCGAAAAGGTTGGAGGCAGGGGGTAAAGGAGGTTTTGTGGGTGAGGGGCTTGGACTTCCAGCAAGTGTGTGTGTGTTAGATAGGAGTGAATGGAGACGAATGGTGTTTGGGACCTGACGAGCTATTGAAGTTTGAGCAGGGTAATATTTATTGAAGGGATTAAGGGAAACCGGTTATTTTTATATAGCCAGACTTGAGTACTGGAAATGGGAAGTACAATGCCTACACTTTAAAGGAGGGGTTTGGGATATTGGCAGTTTGGATGGATATGTTATATATCTTTATATATGCTTCTAAACTGTTGTATCTGGGTGCCTCTGCAAAAACAGGGATTATGTATGGTTGAGGTGAAAGTGTTGAATGATGGAAGTATTTTCTTTTTGGGTCACCCTGCCTCGGTGGGAGACGGTCGACTTGTTGAAAAAAAAAAAAAATCTGCTGCCTTGGCTTTATATGTTTTCACTGTTACACATAAACATGTCTGTCTAGCTTTCTGTCTGTCTGTCTAGCTCTCCGTCTGCCTGTGTGTGCGTGTCTTTCTGTCTGCTTGTGTCTCATCTCAGAGTTGCTCATGAATCAACTGGTATTACACATGATCATGTCTCCTTCATGAGCAATTAAAAGTGCATATTCCTTGCCAGTTGCCAGTCATAATTATTATGCATGATATATACAAGCACAGTATAGCACTTTGTCTGTATTTTTTTGGTTAGAGACAGCCAATCAGCCTACCTGCCAAACATGTATTACACAATCCAGAATTTTATTTTTACTTAGGGCATAGGTTATAAGACATTCACGGCAGGATGACACTACCAGTGGTACCAAAGTTGAAAGGGTGTTGCACATGGGTTATTATTGAGGTTTTTTATATTTCCGCTACCACTTATGGCCACATCTACCTCAATAACTAAACTCGGGGTGAACATCACTTTCCTCTTAAAAGGGGAGTGTTTATACAACATGACATTAGTGAATCCTTGGTGTTTGCAACGCTGTTTGCTCTAGCTGGCGCTGAATTGAACAGGTGCTCCCACAAGGTACTAAATGGTCCCAGATTTTTAATACTGCTCACACTAAGTGTTAAGACCCATTCTGTGCTGACCAGGCATCTCAGGACATAAAACTTAGATCTACGTTTGGAGCACTAGTGGTAAGAACGTAGATCTACGTTCTGGTATCCAGCCCCCGAAAATTAATATTGCTCTCAATGTCTAGTTTTTAAAATAAAAATATATTCTTCTGAAACGGTAGAGAATCTCCTGAAGATAACGCCGAAAAGTACAAAATTTAATGGGAAAACTTACAGAATTATACTGGTGCAAAGTTAGTGGTGTGGGCTTAATTTATGCATTGGCAATTTTGCTGAGTTTGAGTCCTATTTTAAGACAATTTCATTGCTCTGTTCAACAATATTCGTAGCTATTTCACTAGTATGTCCTCCATTTTATCAATTGAATACAAGAAATCACCCACTCAACTATTACTACTACCCTGTAAAGTGCACAGAAGTTGGTAATGTGCCAAATTTTACAAAAAATATCAATTTAAATTTTTTTTTATAACACCAACCATGTCCCATTTAGTAATTTATACAGAAAGGGTTACTAGGCCCTAGCTCCTGGCATTTCAGCCACCTCTTATGACTAGCATGGCTTATGGAGATAGGATTCTTCTCCATTTCTCTGAGGAGGAATTTAAAAATAGAATAAACAAATAATGTAGTCATTCTTTCTTCTTTCAACACACCGGCAGTATCCCACCGAGGCAGGGTGGCCCAAAAGGAAAAAGGAAAGTTTCTCTTTTTACATTTAGTAATATATACAGGAGAAGCAGTTACTAGCCCCTTGCTCCCGACATTTTAGTTGACTCTTACAACACGCATGGCTTACGGAGGACGAATTCTATTCCACTTCCCCATGGGGGTAAGAGGAAATAAACAAGAACAAGAACTAGAAGTAAAATAGAAGAAAACCCAAAGGGGTGTGTATATATATGCTTGTACATGTATGTGTAGTATGACCTAAGTGTAAGTAGAAGTAGTAAGACGTACCTGAAATCTTGCATGTTTATGAGACAGAAAAAGACACCAGCAATCCTACCATCGTGTAAAACAATTACAGGCTTCAGTTTTACACTCACCTGGCAGGACGGTAGTACCTCCCTGGGCGGTTGCTGTCTACCAATCTACTACCTAGTAATGTAGTCATTATTAGCACTAAAATATTCCTCTGTTCATTAATCATGCCCCCAGGCTTCTCCTGTATTACACTTGCCTTCCATTTTGAATTCATAATCACAATAGAAGATTTACTCCATTTCTATTTTATGGATGATAAAATATAATCAGGAATGATTGGTCATGGTTTATGGCATCCCAATAATCAAATCAGACTTAATAAAAGCCTGTAGAACAGACAGAGGAATGGGGTGTGGGGAGCATTACTTCTCAGGAAAATTGGCAAAAATTTAATATTTTTGCTACTTTGAGCTCAATTTCAGGCTATTTCTGGTCCTGAAACCAACCGAAATCTTCTCAGTTGCAGTAGTATGTCTTGCATTCTATCAAATGAATCCAGGAAACAGCCACTAAAACTATAAAACCTTCCTAGAAATCACCTCAAAGTCAATCTTTTAAACCATGGTAAGATTTTTACTTTTCCTGTCATGCAACATGTGCGGCAGTTTTCTTTTTTTTATATATATACAGTGGACTCTGTCAAGAAATGGCACTGTCAAGAAATTTTAATGAAAATAAGAAAAAATTTTGGAGTGAGTTAAACAAGTTAAGAAAGCCTAGGGAAAATATGGATTTGTCAGTTAAAAACAGAGTAGGGGAGTTAGTAGATGGGGAGATGGAGGTATTGGGTAGATGGCGAGAATATTTTGAGGAACTTTTAAATGTTAAGGAAGAAACAGAGGCAGTAATTTCATGCACTGGTCAGGGAGGTATACCATCTTTTAGGAGTGAAGAAGAGCAGAATGTAAGTGTGGGGGAGGTACGTGAGGCATTACGTAAAATGAAAGGGGGTAAAGCAGCTGGAACTGATGGGATCATGACAGAAATGTTAAAAGCAGGGGGGGATATAGTGTTGGAGTGGTTGGTACTTTTGTTTAATAAATGTATGAAAGAGGGGAAGGTACCTAGGGATTGGCAGAGAGCATGTATAGTCCCTTTATATAAAGGGAAAGGGGACAAAAGAGACTGTAAAAATTATAGAGGAATAAGCTTACTGAGTATACCAGGAAAAGTGTACGGTAGGGTTATAATTGAAAGAATTAGAGGTAAGACAGAATGTAGGATTGCGGATGAGCAAGGAGGTTTCAGAGTGGGTAGGGGATGTGTAGATCAGGTGTTTACATTGAAGCATATATGTGAACAGTATTTAGATAAAGATAGGGAAGTTTTTATTGCATTTATGGATTTAGAAAAGGCATATGATAGAGTGGATAGAGGAGCAATGTGGCAGATGTTGCAAGTATATGGAATAGGTGGTAAGTTATTAAATGCTGTAAAGAGTTTTTATGAGGATAGTGAGGCTCAGGTTAGGGTGTGTAGAAGAGAGGGAGACTACTTCCCGGTAAAAGTAGGTCTTAGACAGGGATGTGTAATGTCACCATGGTTGTTTAATATATTTATAGATGGGGTTGTAAAGGAAGTAAATGCTAGGGTGTTTGGGAGAGGGGTGGGATTAAATTATGGGGAATCAAATTCAAAATGGGAATTGACACAGTTACTTTTTGCTGATGATACTGTGCTTATGGGAGATTCTAAAGAAAAATTGCAAAGGTTAGTGGATGAGTTTGGGAATGTGTGTAAAGGTAGAAAGTTGAAAGTGAACATAGAAAAGAGTAAGGTGATGAGGGTGTCAAATGATTTAGATAAAGAAAAATTGGATATCAAATTGGGGAGGAGGAGTATGGAAGAAGTGAATGTTTTCAGATACTTGGGAGTTGACGTGTCGGCGGATGGATTTATGAAGGATGAGGTTAATCATAGAATTGATGAGGGAAAAAAGGTGAGTGGTGCGTTGAGGTATATGTGGAGTCAAAAAACGTTATCTATGGAGGCAAAGAAGGGAATGTATGAAAGTATTGTTACAAAAAACGCGATTCTAAAAGCTTAGAGATCTCCAGTGAATACTAGAAAGGACTGCCCTTCTAGCATCCAGCCTGTTACTGGGTTTTCGTAACAAGTAGTCAGTATCCTTGTCCAATTATCCATTAAATTCAGTATGGTTCAATAGTGCTTTAGGATTACAACTGGTAGGCTACTAACTAGAGAAGTTAAAATTTAATAAATTTATTAAGTAGTAAGTTGTCTAGAGGAATATTATCAAATTAAATTAATTACAGCAATCAAAATAAAATCAATCTCTCGAGTTCAATATTATTGTGCTGAAAGCACATATCACATTTATAATTCTTAAGTACCGTCAGGTACATTAACATTTAATAAGATATTACAAATATGTACAAGTATGTGTATGCGTATAAGTGCTCTTAAGTAGTTAGCTGTGTCTCAAGACTCGAATTAGACTTAAACAAGTGACTGACAAAGTCCTCAAATAAACTAACTTCTTGACCGACTGGCAACCCAAACAGTCTGCTTGAACAACAAAGAATGCTAAGCCCAATAGCAATGCAATATCAAGCGACTGCGACACAGAATCAGGAACTGGGAAATAATATAACGACACTAAGTAGGGACCATCAGCAGATCCTCCACAAAAGTTACAAAACTCCCATAATACTGAATCTTTGTTCAGCATAGGTAAAACTGTGACTGTGACAATACACAGGAACCAGTACAAAATTAGGTCAGAAGCTATAGCTAAGGACCTGAGATGTTCAGAGTGTCAATGTGACACACAACCTCAGTACAACGTCGAAAATCACTAAGTCTATACAATGTTCTGAGAACAAAGTTCTACAGAACTAACAAGAATAATGAGACAGACAATCTGTCCCACCACCAAGCGAGTCTCCAGCAGACTGAATACTTTACGAGAGGTGAGGACACCCCCCCCTCGATCACGTGATAGCTACGTGGACAACTGCAGCTCAGAAGCCGGCAGTATAACGAGCGACAAGCGATAATTACAGTAGTTTGACAATCAAGCCTAACTGAGCACATTTTATATACATCCTAACACCATAAGCTAAATAACAATATAATAGTCAAATAATAATATAAAGTCATACATTTACGATTTAGCTATTATCGCAAATATAAGCAATATAAAATTAAATGAAAAGGTAATATACATTATATATACATAATAATCATTGTAACCCATTCAGGGGTTGCAACACCCCCCCCAACACGACAGAGGGTCGCACTAGGAGTTGCATGAATGTCTTTCACATTATTTCTGGTTACTCATATCAATATTATCAATATCAATATTAACGAGTCTCTCTTGTGCCAAGCACCTCTACAATTTCACAGCGTCCGTCACTAGGATATGTCTCTAGTTCTAGGGCAGTACACAGTATCGTATCTCTGTATACTCGTGGTTATGTACATCAGTGTAGAGACAGGATAGCGCTGACAAGGAGGGCACGTTGAGGCTCGATCATAGTAGAGGAGACTGCATTCCACTCTTAAGTAGTGGTGGTGGAATGCTAGGCAGTATGAACATCTGAGTATGAAACAGCTTAAGGTGTGTAGTGAGGGGGGGGGGTCTGCGACAGGACAGTGTTGCGTCACGCAGTACATCACCCGCACCACACTACTCGCTCAACACTCAGCTTGTCTCCTCCTTACACATTACTGTGAATATATAAATATAATAATTAGACATGACATGAGTATATATAGTTAATATGGGCTGGAGGGATTAAGTTACTTTACTGAATTTGACATAGCAAGTAACAAAAGGTATTTGGGCATAAAATTACGTTAATTTAATGTAATTGATAATTATTAAGGACGAGACAGAGCGTCAGCAATTACATTACAATGACCACTTATGTGTTTTATACTAATAGAATAAGGTTGGATTCTGAGGGCCCACCTCATGATCCTAGCATTTTTACTCTTCATAGTATTTATATAAGTGAGTGGATTGTGGTCAGAAAAAACGTTAATTTTAAATGGGGAAGTGCCCAAATACACGTCAAAATGTTCCAAGGACACCACAAGAGCTAGAGCCTCTTTCTCAATAGTGGCATAATTTTTCTGGTGTCGTTTAAGCTTAGATGAATAGTAACATATAGGATGGAGAATGTCAGTGGATGTTGACTGTTGGAGCAGTACAGCACCCACTGCATAACAACTCGCATCTATATGTAAAAAAAAGGGAAGATTGAAATTAGGACTCTTCAACACAGGAGCAGAGGATAGCAAGCGCTTCAACCTTTTGAACGAGTCTGAACAATCTCTAGTCCAGGTGAACTGAACTTTGCTACTAGTAAGCTCAGTGAGAGGAGCGGCAATCTGAGAAAAGTTTGGACAGAACCTGCGATAATATCCTGCCATACCCAGGAATCTCTGTACTCCTTTCCTATCCTGTGGCACTGGAAATTCAGAAATTGCACGAACCTTAGCCTCAATAGGAGCAACCTCACCTTGGCCGATACAAAAGCCTAGATAGGTAATCTTGGCTTGACCAAAACTACATTTAGCTAAGTTAACAGTGAAGTTGTAGTGCGCCAGTCTCTCAAACAATGCTCTGAGACGCGTCAAGTGCTGTTCCCACTCGTCACTGTACACCACTAAGTCGTCAAGGTAGGCTTCTACTCCTTCTAAGTTGTGGGTCAACTCGTTCATTATACGTTGGAATGAAGAAGCCGCGTTACATAGGCCGAAGGGGGTGACGAGGTAGTTAAACAATCCATCTTGAACAGTAAAAGCAGATATTTCTTGAGCACGTTCAGTAAGCGGGACTTGATAATAGCCTCGTAAGAGATCTAAACGGCTGACAAACTGGGCTCCTGACACACGGTCAATAAGGTCGTCAATGCGAGGTAGAGGATAACCATCAGGCAAGGTGACAGAGTTCACTTTCCTGTAATCAGTGCACATCCTGAAACTACCGTCAGGTTTAGGCACTAAAATACAGGGAGATGCCCATGGACTTTTACTGCGCTCAATAAGTCCGTGAGATAACAGAAAATCAACTTCTTCTCTTAATGCTTTATGCTTTGTTGGACTCATCCTATATGGTGATTGCTTAATGGGTGATGCTCCCTGTACATCAACGTCATGTACACCCAGAGTACAACGTTTAGGAACATCACCGAACAATTCAGGGAAATTCAAAATCATGTTTTTAATATCACCAGCTTTAACAATCCCAAGGTTACTAAGAAAATCGTCTAGTGACTGTAGAGTCACAGAATTTTCTAAACGCACCTCTATACCTCTAGAGATGTCAGGTAGACTGACGTTTTCTTCCTCTGTCCTAGGAAGAATAGAAGTAGTAGGTAGAGGACTAGCGTAGTATGCCTTAAGCTGGTTAACATGGTACACATGATTAGATTTCTTTTTCCCAGGCGTACGTACCAAATAATTTACGTCGCTAAGCTTTTTCACTACTTCCAGGGGACCATCATACCTGGCTTGTAGAGCATGACCTGGTACTAATTTCCGAGCCATCACCTTATCTCCTGCTTTAAAAGAACGAGAGACAGCACGCTTGTCATAATGCTGCTTCATTCTAGCTTGGGCTGAAACTAGGTTTTTCAAAGCTAGCTCTCTAGCGGCTGTCAGATGTTGCTGCATTAATGAAGGTGAAGTACTCAATGATGGATTTGATTTTCCTGTCCACACGTCTTTTAACACTGCGAGAGGACCACGCACTTGGTGTCCGAATATTAGTTCAAACGGACTAAACCCGAGACTTTCTTGCTCACTTTCTCTCATAGCGAACAGAAGAAAAGGTATACCCTCATCCCAGTCTCTAGAAAAATGTTCACAATAAGCTCTCATCATGGACTTCAGTGTCTGATGAAATCTCTCTAGAGCCCCTTGTGACTGTGGATGATAACTGGTTGAAAGTACAGACTTTATTCCTAGGTGGGATAATGCTTCTCGAAAGATCTTAGAAGTGAAATTAGATCCCTGATCTGATTGTATCTCTCGTGGCAATCCAACCTGGGAGAAAAATTTCATCAGCGCTCTCACAATAGCACGAGCATTAATTTTTCTCATAGGAATAGCTTCGGGATAGCGTGTTGCAGCGTCCATAATAGTAAATAAGTATTGGTTTCCTAGTTTGGTTCTAGGCAAAGGACCAACACAATCAATAATAAGACGTGAGAATGGTTCACCATGCACGGTGATAGGAATGAGAGGCGCAGGTGGAGGTGTGTGCGCTGGCTTGCCTGTCACTTGACACACGTGGCAATGTCGCACATGATCAGCTACTGTTTCCTTCATCTTTGGCCAAGTAAAATGTTTTGCCAGTTTACCGAGTGTCTTCTTGACACCCAAATGTCCTCCTATGGGACTATTGTGAGCAAAATCAATGGCTTGTTCACGAAATGTAACTGGTAACACTACGAGATTCTTGACTGTGGTGGAAACACTATCAGCTGACAACTTAGATGTATTTTTCTCCATCAGTACACCATTACTATAATAGTAACAATTATCGAGATCCTTTGCTTCACTCTCAGTAACTGCTATATCTCTCAGTCTTTCCAGTGACTGATCAACAAACTGATCCTTGATTAAATCATCATGAGTAAGAAATTTAACGTCAGTTGTGTCCTGACTAGGTTGATGACTGGGGGGAGTCAGTGTTAATGATCCTGGGCGCAGAGCGTCACTAAACAACATATTCAAGCCCAAATCATCGTCATCCACTAACTCAACAGGAGACAAGGATGGTTGTTGAATCTTTGACATAGCTCTAGTAATTGCGCTGAGAGGAAATAAAATAGGTTTCTCTCTACAAGCTTCAATGGCATAATTATCATCAGTGGTATTATCAATCACAAGTGGTTCCTTACATATACCAGCATGAAGGATATCGTTCCCTATCAACAAGTCCACTGACCTGATGGGAAATACACCACTGGATATACCCACTGAAATATAACCAGTATAATAGCTTGTTTCAATGTATACTTTGTGCAGAGGCACTTTTATAACAGCCCCTCCATAGGCTTCTAACAATACATCTATCTTGCAATAGGTATCGTCAGTTATGGGCAGTACATCTTCTCATAATAACGTGAGATAACTGCCAGTGTCTCTGAAAGAAATTATCTCAGTTAGATGTGATTCGTCAAATCCTACTTTATCTCTCGAAAAGTAAGGACTCATCGCTGAACGAATCTTTTCGTCAGATACACTTTCTGACGCTAGTCATCTATCCTGAGTAACATTATCTAAAACAGTAGGATAAGAGGAATTGCTAGGCTTTTGGTGCCTTTGTTGCTCGGAAGAGGATACGACTTGTGTGGGGGCGCCAGCCACACGACTGTTTCTCGTATCTCTTTCTAACTTATAGCAATACTCTCTAGTATGTCCTTTACTGTTACAAAATGTGTCCTGTGATATCTCAGTCTGTTGTCTTCCCAGACGAACATTTTCTCTTTGGAAATCTTCTTCGTTCAATCTCCTCTGTGCCTCAATTTGTGCAGTCTGCAACATAATGAGGCGTTCAAACTTCTCAAACTGTTCCTGAGAGATAGGACCAGTGGGTAATGGAGGAGTAGGGAAATTAACATGGTCTGGACGGTCCTTAGGTCGGACACTTGGTCCAGCCGTCTCTAGAGAGTCTAGATCTGGTCTAGGATACGTAAATACAGGTGTAGCATACACTGTACTAGTATTAGGCTGTCATCCAACCAGCTACACTCTGTGCTATAGTGTCAGTGAGGCGGGAAGGTGTGAGCGAGAACTGAGCTACACTAGGCTCAGCCACTAGGCTCACTTCTGCTCTAGTTGCTCTTTCTTCATCAAATAGAGTCATACTTCCTAATTGTGACACTAGGCTTTCTGAATCTGAATCATAATCAGACATCTTTGTATGAGCAGGAAACAATATATCTTTAATTAATGCTCTGACAGTTTCAGCGGTGTAATTCCTGTTATACGTCACACCGAGATACTTGGCTACTTGCCAACACATCTGAAGTTTTAATGTACTTAACTCAGACAAAGTCAGAGTATCAATTAACTGTTTCACTTTGGCATACATCACGAAAATAATTGTACTACGAGAGAGTGATCATGGGAAACTATAATCCTAATAGGAATTTTAGTGTTGGTTGTCTTAGAGCTAGAACTCATAAACAGTATTTCCATCTCCTTGGATCAAGAGACTCAGTCAGGTACATACATCCACCTGGTATGTTGTACAAGACTAAACTCAAAGTCTTCAGATTAGGAAAGTACTCAAAGTGTTTGATCATAGATTCACTAGTATGTCAAACTGGACAATTTCTCCAACACCTTGGATCAAGAGCATCCCGGACAGGCCCCCATTTGTTACAAAAAACGCGATTCTAAAAGCTTAGAGATCTCCAGTGAATACTAGAAAGGACTGCCCTTCTAGCATCCAGCCTGTTACTGGGTTTTCGTAACAAGTAGTCAGTATCCTTGTCCAATTATCCATTAAATTCAGTATGGTTCAATAGTGCTTTAGGATTACAACTGGTAGGCTACTAACTAGAGAAGTTAAAATTTAATAAATTTATTAAGTAGTAAGTTGTCTAGAGGAATATTATCAAATTAAATTAATTACAGCAATCAAAATAAAATCAATCTCTCGAGTTCAATATTATTGTGCTGAAAGCACATATCACATTTATAATTCTTAAGTACCGTCAGGTACATTAACATTTAATAAGATATTACAAATATGTACAAGTATGTGTATGCGTATAAGTGCTCTTAAGTAGTTAGCTGTGTCTCAAGACTCGAATTAGACTTAAACAAGTGACTGACAAAGTCCTCAAATAAACTAACTTCTTGACCGACTGGCAACCCAAACAGTCTGCTTGAACAACAAAGAATGCTAAGCCCAATAGCAATGCAATATCAAGCGACTGCGACACAGAATCAGGAACTGGGAAATAATATAACGACACTAAGTAGGGACCATCAGCAGATCCTCCACAAAAGTTACAAAACTCCCATAATACTGAATCTTTGTTCAGCATAGGTAAAACTGTGACTGTGACAATACACAGGAACCAGTACAAAATTAGGTCAGAAGCTATAGCTAAGGACCTGAGATGTTCAGAGTGTCAATGTGACACACAACCTCAGTACAACGTCGAAAATCACTAAGTCTATACAATGTTCTTAGAACAAAGTTCTACAGAACTAACAAGAATAATGAGACAGACAATCTGTCCCACCACCAAGCGAGTCTCCAGCAGACTGAATACTTTACGAGAGGTGAGGACACCCCCCCCTCGATCACGTGATAGCTACGTGGACAACTGCAGCTCAGAAGCCGGCAGTATAACGAGCGACAAGCGATAATTACAGTAGTTTGACAATCAAGCCTAACTGAGCACATTTTATATACATCCTAACAACATAAGCTAAATAACAATATAATAGTCAAATAATAATATAAAGTCATACATTTACGATTTAGCTATTATCGCAAATATAAGCAATATAAAATTAAATGAAAAGGTAATATACATTATATATACATAATAATCATTGTAACCCATTCAGGGGTTGCAACAGTATAGTAGTACCAACACTCTTATATGGGTGTGAAGCTTGGGTGGTAAATGCAGCAGCGAGGAGACGGTTGGAGGCAGTGGAGATGTCCTGTTTAAGGGCAATGTGTGGTGTAAATATTATGCAGAAAATTCGGAGTGTGGAAATTAGGAGAAGGTGTGGAGTTAATAAAAGTATTAGTCAGAGGGCAGAAGAGGGGTTGTTGAGGTGGTTTGGTCATTTAGAGAGACTTGATCAAAGTAGAATGACATGGAAACCATATAAATCTATAGGGGAAGGAAGGCGGGGTAGGGGTCGTCCTCGAAAGGGTTGGAGAGAGGGGGTAAAGGAGGTTTTGTGGGTAAGGGGCTTGGACTTCCAGCAAGCGTGCGTGAGCGTGTTAGATAGGAGTGAATGGAGACGAATGGTACTTGGGACCTGACGATCTGTTGGAGTGTGAGCAGGGTAATATTTAGTGAAGGGATTCAGGGAAACCGGTTATTTTCATATAGTCGGACTTGAGTCGTGGAAATGGGAAGTACAATGCCTGCACTTTAAAGGAGGGGTTTGGGATATTGGCAGTTTGGAGGGATATGTTGTGTATCTTTATATGTGTATGCTTCTAGACTGTTGTATTCTGAGCACCTCTGCAAAAACAGTGATAATGTGCGAGTGTGGTGAAAGTGTTGAATGATGATGAAAGTATTTTCTTTTTGGGGATTTTCTTTCTTTTTTGGGTCACCCTGCCTCGGTGGGAGACGGCCGACTTGTTGAAAAAAAAAAAAAAAAAACAGTGGACTCTCACTCTGTAGACCCATTCTCTCATATTTGTTGCAAAATTTAGCACTTACAGCTTATCTGATTCAGCTGAGCTTATAATGTTGAACTAAGTGACAGACCCTGGCCTCCATGACATAGTTCTGTGTGATAGCCAATGAAAAGGTTAACAAGAAGCATATTTAAAGCCCTTCTTAAACATGTCTGGCAATGTAATGACTGGGCATCATCAGTAAATATTCAAACTGCTCAAGTATCACTTGTGCAAGAATGGGTTGCACACAAATGTCAATCTTGTTCTCTATTTTATGTGATATTTTGCAGCAACTATCGAAAGCCTCTGTATCAGTAGAGGTTTAAGTTAGGTAAAAAAAAAAATTATAGTAGTATTTTATTTCACTTTTAATTAAAATTCAATGTTGGGGATTAGTGAGACTAAAGCAAATGAGAAATGAATAAAATACTTATTTCCTGGGTACATTAATATAGGAAAAGAGACATGAATATAATATCTTTATGGATGCAGTGGACCCCCGGATTTTGTAATTAATCCATTCCAGAGTGACTTGACTAAACCCGAATCTGATGATTTCTGAATTAATTTTCCCCATAAGAAATAATGTAAATCCAATTAATCCATTCCAGACACCCGAAAGTATTAACAAAAATTATTTTTTTATAGATTAAATACAGATTTACATACAGAAAAGAATGAGAAACTAAGTATAAAACAATTATATCACACTTAACTTTATTGAAGACTCTTGTTGGTGTATGGAAGATGGGAGGAGAGGAGAGGGTTCGGATGATGTTCCTCCATAAATGTTTGCACCTCACTCCACTTTGCACAGATGTCCTTAATCTTTGAAGAAGGCACCTTCTTCCCTCTCTCCTCCTCTTCTTTCAACATACCAGCCATATCCCACTGAGGTGGGGTGGCCCAAAAGAAAAAACAAAAGTTTCTGCTTTTAAATTTAGTAATATATACAGGAGAAGGGGTTATTAGCCCCTTGCTCCTGGCATTTTAGTCAACTCTTATGGCACGCATGGCTTACGGAGGAAGAATTCTGTTCCACTTCCCCATGGAGTCTCTCTCTCCTCATATGAAGCAGTTTCCTCAGCTGGTGTACATAAGAACACAAGAAAGCAGGAACACTGCAGCAGGCCTGTTGGCCCATACTAGGCAGGTCCTTCACAAACCCTCCCACTATCAGAATATTTGTCCAACACAATTTTCAATGCTACCCAAGCATTAAGCTTTGATAATTCTCACTCATGTGCAAGTCCCACTCAAATCAATTAATGTGTGGGGGGGGGGGGAAGTACCCTGTGTAGTGTGGGGGTAAGTGCCCTGGCTGGTGTGTGTGGGGAAGTACTCTGACTGGTGTGCTCTTTCTTGAATTCTATCATGTTTATCACCTTCTTTACCAAAGGTCTGGCACTAGGAGCTTTCTTTTGGCCCATGGTGGCTTATTTAGCAGTTTCAAGCACTAAAAAGAATGGAATAATACAAAATGTATCATATGAACGTATGGGATTGTCCTCACTGGCTGGTAAACAATAGCACACTGGCTGTAAATGGTGTGTCAGCGCACGTACACATTCAAGATGAATGACTATTACCAAGTTCAGTGATGATCACTGAGCCAATATTTTGATGAAAAAACGTTACTTATTCTGAATATTACGAAATCCGACGACTACGTAATCCAGGAGTTCACTGTACTGTGAAATTTAGAGGAGAGGGAGTATCTGTGTACTGCCAAGTTGAAAGTGGCAGCAGGTGTAAGGAGATCTGATCATATGTCTCCTCAATTGTGTATGGACAAGCCTTGTTATATCTGCTTCCCCTGTTCATCTAACAAGTAAATAAGGATCTGGGTGTTAGTAATTTGTTGTGGGTTACATCCTTGTTGAGAAGACTGAGAACCCCAACAGAAAGAAGCCATACTTTTGCTTTCTCAGGTTAATTTGGGTTATTAACCATCCTGGCTAATACTCCAAAGAAAGACTTGAGAAATCAACGAAAGCTTAACAGAAATATTTTTTGGTAAGGTAGGGAGTATGCATTTAAAGTACAGATTTGTGCTTGCTCATAGTAGAAAGAATCTCTCTACCCTGGAAGGTAAGTTTGTCATGTTTGTTTTATTTGAGAGAGTAGCAAGATGCAGAGTCTAATGTATTCTCTCCAGTTAGCCAGCATCTAAACAGAGCACTTGCACTGTGGAGTACTGTAATAAATATTGTATATAAACTTTTTACCCTTTTTCATGCCTTCCTCATTATTGTATATAAAAGTGACACAAGAGGCTTACAATACCAGAATTTGAAAAATACACTTAGAGGGTTACAAGGCTGAAGCTGCACAAGTCGATACCAAGTGACAAATACAGGGTTACCACACTTGTGAAGGATGTTGCTGGGCTTGCCTGAGCACTTTTTTTTTTCTTGGGTACAGTATATTAAGAAAAATGTGCAGGGATACAACTTTTTGCATATTTCCTGGTTAAAAAAGAGAATGTTGATTTATGGCTGTTAATATATGGAAGGTACTAGCAACCAAAAAATAATGTGACACTGCAAAATTAACATTGCTTTCATTGCTCTTTCTTTTTTAAATTATTAACCTGGAGGTGCCATTATCTTTGTGCAACTATACGAGAATCATTTTAGTTTTTTCTTCAAACTTACTGGTTGTTTTTGTGGTACAGTTTAACCCTTTGACTATCGTGGCCGTATATATATATGTCTTACGAGGTACCGTGTTTGACGTATATATACTCATAAATTCTAGCGGCTTCAAATCAAGCAGGAGAATGCTGGTAGGCCCACATGTGAGAGAATGGGTCTGTGTGGTCAGTGTGCACCATATAAAAAAAAATCCTGGAGCTCGCAGTGCATAATGAGAAAAAAAAAACTCCGACCGTTTTTTTTTAAATTAAAATGCCGACTTTGTGGTCTATTTTCATATAGTATTTATGGTTGTATTCTCGTTTTCTTGGTCTCATTTGATAGAATGGAAAACATATTATAGAAATAGAGGTGATTTTGATTGATTTTTCTATAAAAAGAACCTAGAAATGGAGCTCAAAGTAGTGGAAATGTTTGATTTTTGCCAATGTTCAAAAGTAAACAAATGATGCCATTGTTCAATAAATGTCCAAGTAGCCATTCTAATATGCAGTCATTGATGTTATTTATACAGTTATTACAGTATTGCAGTAGTCTGCATAATAGTAAGTCTTCTATTTTTTGTTTGAATAAAAATTAAAAATAGAAAGCAAGAGTAATATCAGAGGGGCCTGGAGACATGACTGATGAGCAAAGAAAATGTTATTTTAGAGCCAGGAATGTCTGCATTGTTCATTCTGGACCTTATTTTGAAATTGTCATATTTTTTAGTTTTTGTGAAATTGGCCAAATTGCAAATTTCTGACCACATTATTAGGTAGTTGAAATAATTAAATGGGCAGTTTCTTATACTCAATCGATAGAAAAAACGGAGTTCTAAAGAAATAGCTATGAGTTTGGGCGACTGGAACAATGGAATTAGCCGAAAATAGGGCTCAAAATGGGCGAAATCGCCAATTTGTAAACAGCGCCGAGGTCGCTAACTTCGCGAGAGCATAATTCCGTCAGTTTTCCATCAAATTTAGTTTTTTTTTGGTGTCATTACAACCGGGAAAAGATTCTCTATCATTTCATAAGAAAAAATAATTTTTTTTTTTTAAACTTTGCGACACCAGGAGACACCTCAGGATTGGGTGTTGCGACAGTCAGAGGGTTAAAATATCGTAATAGGATATTGCCTCATTTGTAATGAGAACAAATTTTTCAGAATTTAACTGGAAGGTAATGAAATTATTATATATTAATAATTATTATTATTATTATTATTACAGTATTTTCGTTTATTATTATCTGATGCCTTGCTTCCTGTGGGACACACTGTTTTAGTTCAGTAGATAGATATTAATATGTGAACATGCCATACATTTTATACACAACCTGCACATAGAAAAGCGCATGAAAACGTTTTGGTCCATCTTGGACCATTTATAAATCACAATGGACCGAAATGTCATTATAAACTTTCTAATGTACAGGTTATTTGTGTATTGTTCCAGTAAGGGTATTGTGCCTTTTGTTCTTCATTCATTTTATGATGATAATCATGAAACATCAAAATAGTACTAGACATGTAGGACAATTTAAACATTGGAGGCAATCTAGATATAATGACTGTAACAGCTATATTGAAAAATGTCCACTAGGAAGATGCTTTAGTATAAAAACATTGGGTAAATCTTCTCCAGACAATATTAAATTTTGTAATAATGTTCGTAGAATTACCATCAGTTTATTAGGTAACAGGACACAGGTGCAACTAATGTGACATTTTATTGTGGCAATGTTTCATTCTCCAGGAGCTTTGGTAGGCATGACAAAGCTCCTGGAGAGCGATACATTGCCACAATAAAATGTTGTACGAATAGCACTTGTGTCCTTTACCAAATATTAAATTTTCATTTAAATTTTTGCCAATTAACCATAAAGAAGGTAAGCTTATAGTACAAGAATGAAACTTAGGAGCATGCTCATGATTTAAAGTCAAGCACTCTTAGTATGTCTTGCTTAGTCACTGCGTTTGCAATATACAGGGCAGATTTTTATCAACAAATCCACAGCGTCCTGTGTAGCCTTTAATATAGCCACATTTGCTCACAGCACGACATTGTTTGATAATTGATTATGACCACATTTGAAAATAGCTGCCAAGGCTAACACAGGATTTTCAGAATGATTCAATTTTTAAATGTCCTCCATATTGTCTAGTATTAAAATTTTGTTTCATGCTTTTGTCTTAAAATGCACCATGCTTTCACTTATCTACTGGGCTATTGGAAAGCATATTCATATTAAATCTTAAAAAAAAGAATAAAAAAAATTCAATGGCAATCTCTGTAACTGGTATATCAAACATTGTAGTTATTCTTAAAGCATGAACTGTGCGTGTTTGTTTAGGTGTAATACTAAATAGTGTAAGTTACCCCTTTGTGCTAAGGCATGTACACCATTATTCATTAAACTTAAGCAGATTTATTCAAATATAGACCTTGATGGAAGTGGAATGGTAAAATGAGGAGTTAATGAGTGGGAAGGCTGTTGAGAATGGTTGGAATCTTACCAAGATTTAAATAGGAAAAACAAACTGCAAAATTAGTATAGATACATAGAAATCTCAGAACAGGTGGGGGCTCAGACCCATGTCAGGTGGGACCTAAAACTCACTGGCCTTCAAGTTTTTGACTTGCCTACCATAGGGTCAAGACCCACCTGTTCTGTGATTTGTTCACAATTTTGTGGGTACATAAAAATATTTGGAAAAGTATAATTGAAAAAGGAATTAGAGTACGAAAAGGTTTAGAATGCATTGCAAATGTGTTCTTAGAAATTTACTAATAGTTGTATTATATATTAGTATACAGTAGACCCTCATATTACACAGATTTATTTGGTACGTTTTGGTTATTACTCTATTGAAAATTTGCGGCATAATTTCATACAACACTTTGTAAAATTAACATAGTTCGGTTTGAGGGAGTGGAAAAAATTTGGAGTGTCGCCTGTGGGATATTTCCCTAGCTCAGGCTACCACCTGGCTGTGGGTGAGACCATTGTCTCTGCAGGGCTGCACAGGGCTTTGAGGCAGCAAAGGATCACCTCACCTTGTTCCTTTGCAGTAATGCGTCAAGTGATTTCAAGTGTAAGCCCATGGTTATTTACCACTTTAAGAATCCTCATGCTTTGAAAGGTGTATATAAAAACACCTTACCAGTAATTTGGAGGTCAAATCAATCAGCATGGATGACAAGAGGAAATATTTATTGACCAGTTTAAACATCACTTTATTCCTGAAGTCAAGTTTTACCTGCACAGCAAGAACCTTGCATTCGAGACTCTTCATTCTTGATAGTTCCCGTACTCATCCACAAGCTTGACTGGATAGACCCCACATGTAAAAGTTGTATTTTTACGTCCAGATACAATATCTTAATACAACCAGTGGACCGGAGAGTTATAAAGTCATTCAAGTGTAATTACACAAGAAAAGTGATGAAAAAACTAGTTGCATCAGCGGACTCTGACTTCAATCAAGCAGTACCAAGCTTCTGGAATAATGTATAATGTACTGCTGGGTACAAGAAGCTAGAGATCCATTAAAGAATTTATGCACACTCCAATACGACCATTGACTTTAGTACCAGAACCTTGACCATCCACTTCTGCCGACAACCAACAACCATCCACCTCAGCCCAGTAGGGCCACACCTTGCATCTCCACTCTCTTCACAATCACTGACGTACACCAGCAACCACAGTTTAAGGTAAATAATAATATTTCTGTTGCATTTGTAGTCTTAAGCAACAAAAACAACATTATCATTTTCATTTTTGTAAGATCTGGATGTCGAAGAAAAATTTATTTGGCTTTTGGGGGGTCCCAGGAACGCAACCCTATCTCTCCCCCTAAATTCTTCAGTTTATATAACACGGATTTATTTAACTGCATTTTCAGGAATGAAAATATCGTGTAATTTGAGGGTCTGCTGTATATAATAACTGTAGGTTAGATATAAGGAACTGCTGATCATTATATAGAGTAAAATACCATGTAGATGCAAACTTTTAATGAGGCATTGTTTTTTTTTTTTCCATGTATTCGAGACTTGAAAGCTTTAACAAGAACTGAATGTCTAAATGAGGTTCATAATCGAGCAGTGTTCTCATCTATTAATTGTGGGGTTCTTCTGTTTTATGATAGAGAAAAATGTTTTAAATCAGTA
>NC_091371.1:18495799-18525112 GCF_038502225.1 Cherax quadricarinatus | reverse complement strand
GCAGTCATTTGTTTCTTCACCCGTACAAAGATGTTTCTTTTTCTCTTGTAACCTTGTAGTCGATTTATTAGTCATTCAAACAGAGAGAGCAAACTTTCAATGCTGTGTGGCATTCTTTTTCTTATAGTGACATGTGCATTTGTTATATCTAACAATAGCCTCCCTGAAAGTTCATAAATTAAAAGCATTGAAAGTTTGTCATGTTTGATGTGTTTGTAATCCTGACCTACCGAGCCTTAGAATGTTATCTCAGAGCTCCTTTACTGTAATGATTTTATGCATGGTTGAATCAGAAAAGCTAACTTGTAAATACATTATTATTGCCAATGTACAACTCAAAAAAGAATTAGAAAATGTCAATTTTTCATGGAAAAAGTGAATTATACTTTTAAAAGAGCACAAAGTACCAACAACTATTATGAATCATTTTGTATCATAATACTCAATAGTTAGGGAAGGATGATGGTTCAAATCCCCATATTATCTGCACTTAAACAGTTTCCTTTTCAGAAATTCGCTTTCCTATAAGCTTGAGCATTTCCTTCCATACAGGATGTAGGTTATTTAGCAGTAATATGGAGATAATGAAAAATTAATAATTTATTTTTTCAGGTGGCAGATATATGTAGTTTAATTTAAAAAAAAAAAAGTTCATAGCAATTATCGTGTCAATAACACAGTGCCTTGTTTCTCCCCAATTTAGATTAAGAAGGACTTCTTCACCATGCTTAAAGAGGCAGACATTGATCGCCATAGCCGGTGGTCTGATGTTAAACGTAAAGTTGATAATGATCCTAGATATAAAATTGTGGAATCTGGGGTTCAGCGTGAGGACTGGTTTCGTGATTATATGATTAAGGTAAGACTATCTGTTTTTTTATAATCAGAAAGACGTTTATATGGGTAGTTCCTCAAACCATATGAAGTCATAAAAGTCAGAACTGCAAAAATTTTATTAAAAGTAAATTTTTTTTTTTTTAACAAGTCGCCCATCTCCCACTGAGGCAGGGTGACCCAAAGAGAAAGAAAATCCCCCAAAAGAAAATAATTTCATCATCATTCAACACTTTCACCTCACTCACACATAATCACTGTTTTTGCAGAGGTGCCCAGAATACAACAGTTTAGAAGTAGATACGTATAAAAATACACAATATATCTCTCCAAACTGCCAATATCCCAAACCCCTCCTTTAGAGTGCAGGCATTGTACTTCCCATTTCCAGGACTCAAGTCCGGTTATATAAAATAACCAGTTTCCCTGAATCCCTTCACTAAATATTACCCTGCTCACACTCCAACAGATCGTCAGGTCCCAAATACCACTTGTCTCCATTCACTCCTATCTAACACGCTCATGTACGCTTGCTGGAAGTCCAAACCCCTTGCCCACAACACCTCCTTTACCCCCCTCCCTCCAACCTTTTCGAGGACGACCCCTAACCCGCCTTCCTTCGCCTACAGATTTATACTCTCTCCATGTCATTCTACTTTGATCCATTCTCTCTAAATGACCAAACCACCTCAACAAACCCTCTCCAGCCCTCTGACTAATACTTTTATTAACTCCACACCTTCTCCTAATTTCCACACTCTGAATTTTGTGCATAATATTTACACCACACATTGCTCTTAGACAGGACATCTCCACTGCCTCCAACCGCCTCCTCACTGCAGCATTTACAACCCATGCTTCACACCCATATAAGAGTGTTGGTACTACTATACTTTCATACATTCCCTTCTTTGCCTCCATAGATAACATTTTTTGTCTCCACATATACCTCAATGCACCACTCACCTTTTTTTCTTCATCAATTCTATGATTAACCTCATCCTTCATAAATCCATCCGCTGACACGTCAACTCCCAAATATCTGAAAACATTCACTTCTTCCATACTACTCCTCCCCAATTTGATATCCAATTTTTCTTTAAATCATTTGATACTCTCATCACCTTACTCTTTTCTATGTTCACTTAAAATAAAGTTATAGTGAAGAATCTTCCTCTAGACATTGAATGGAGGTGCCCTAAAAATTATAAGTAATCATATTTTTTAGTATATGGCAATACTTTTGTCTAATGAAAATTGGCTATTTCAAAAGTGGTGTATTTGTCAGCATGATTATTGAATGCCTATTTGGTGTATTGAAGCATCTGTAGAGACACAGAAGTTTATAAAAAGAGGAATATACCAAAGTATAATGGTACCAGTAATGTTGCACTTAGGAAGTTGGAGGCAGGGGCAGTGTTTTTGAGGGCAACATGTATGGTGTGAATATTATGCAGAGAATTCAGAGATTGGAAATTAGAAAATGGTGTAGGTTACCAAAAATTTTATTCAGAGGGCTGAGAAGGGGTTGTTGAGATGGTTTGGGCATCTAGAGAGGATGGAACAAATTAGGATACTAGGAAGGTGGGCAAATCTGTGATGGAAGGAAGGAGGGACTAGGGGTCATCCTAGGAAAGGTTGGAGGGAGTGGGTAAAGGAAGTTTTGATTTCTAGGGGCTTGGGAATTTGCCAAGTTTATTCAAGTGCATTAGATAAGAGTGGCTGCAAGTGGTTATTATGACTTGATATGCTGTTGGAGTTCAATCAAGGTAACATTGACAAAGTAAGTCAGGGAGAAACCAGTCACAGACAAAAGAGTCCTGTAGGTGGAAAATAGTGTCTGCACTCTGAAGGAGTGGAGATATTGCAGCTCAGAGGGCAATCTGAACTGTAAGGCTAGCATGCTTCTGGCAAGACAGTGATTGAATGAGAGTTAGGGATAGATGTTATTACCTTTTACTGAGCCACCCTACCACAGTAAGGGATGAGCAGTTTGTTAAAAAAAAATGTTGGTTATTGGATGTAATTTTGTTTAATGTTTCAGATTAAAGAAGAACGAAGACGTTCTCGTGATCGTTCAAGGACCCGTGATAGGGATAGGGAAAGGGAACGTGACAGAGATCGGGAGCGAGACAGAGAACGCCCTGAACGAGATCGGGATCGTGGTGAGAGGGAGCGTGAGAGAGAGCGAGGAGAAAAGGAAAGGGAAAGAAGAAGCAGAGAGTCCCGTGACCGTAGCAAGGAACGAGAGAGGTCTGATCGTAAAGAAAAGAAGAAGGAAAAGAAGGATAAAGAGAGAGAGAAAGAGAAGGACAAAGAGAGGGACCGAGAAGAAAAGAAAGAAAAAGATAAAGATAAGGACAAAGATCGAGAGAAGGATGATTTGGAAGCTATTCAAGACATGGGGGAGGATATGGAGGACACTCATAAGAGCGAGGTTAGGGGAACAAAGTTGGCTAGCATGGTATGGATTTTGATTAGTAATCTGTAGGATATTCATGGCTATACTGCACAGATACTGAATCTAAGGCAAAATTTATGTAAGATTTAATTAATATTAAGTAGTTTACACATTCCTAATGTTCTGCATGAAATTTTCAAATTATTTATATTAGAAATCTATTGAGTATTGCCTTTATTTTGTAATGTACATCGTAGGAAATAAATAACCAAGACCCATATTTCTCTAATAAGGGTGAAGATACAGGTAGTGATGGGCCTGATGAAGAGCGTGAGGATGGGGAAGCGAATGAAGCAGCTGAGGAAGAGGAGCGGGAAAGGCAAAGGAGGATTGAGGAGTCCTTGAGGAAGAGAGAAGAGGAGGTTCAGAGGGCTCTTGCAGGACATCTTCGAGATCGTGATAAGGAGCGTATGCAGCACAAGCATGATGAAGCCGTTCATAATTTTAATGCATTATTAGCAGATTTGGTAAGGTTGTTTTATTTGGAATGTTAATTTATTTTCTTTATGACTTCAATAAGTTAGCTAGTGTAATATTATCTGGTAGTGTTTTAGCTTGATCATTTCCTAGTTTTTTGTAAATGGGAAGAATGTAACTTTGATTGAATGCTTTCTTTTCTTGCTGATGAAAAGGATTATTTATTTCTATATTTTACTTATGCTTGGATCTTGTATAAAAAAGCAAAGTACATATATCATTTCAGGTGCGAAGCACTGATTACACTTGGAAAGAAGCAAAAAAATCACTTAAGAAAGACTCGCGCTGGGAATCTGCTGGAGCCTTAGAGCGTGAAGAGAAGGAGAAGTTATTTAATAATCATGTGGAAAATCTAACAAAGCGCAAGCGAGAAAAGTTCAGGTGAGATAGTCCTTAATTTGTTCTTGTATGGTAATAAATTTCTGATTTTATGTTGTACAGCAGCTATGCAAACCATGAAATGCAAACCTATTCTTTGACCAATGGAAGTTCAAAAGAAAAAAGTAACTGTCTCTTTGAATTTGAGTAGGGTGAGTTCCAGGTCTGGTCATACTTCTTAACCTTTGACTGCTGCAGTAGAGCTTTGCCATATCTAATATTTGAACCCCTGTATGGTATTGTGAGTTTCTTTCTTAATGTTTATGAAATATAGGTCTAAATGATGCATGTAAATTATTTATGGGGTATGTAATGAATTTTTTGTTTAAATATAAAGGAGACAACTTAACATGGGGCTATTAAAATTAAGATTTGCATGTAGAGTGAACTACCACATTTCATGTTGGTGAACTCTTTCGGTGGCAATCACGTAGATCTGTTATTGATGCCAAGGTCTCTCACATCACCCTCAGATAAGGTGTGACTAAATTTTCACCTAGAAATGAGAGATTACATCTATGCAGTGGGTGTGCATAGTATAAGTAAAATCCTGCCCCACACAATCTATGATGGTAAAAGGAAAACTCGAAACTCTGTATGGCATTGCATTTCACACCCTTGAAACTAGTGATCCTGCTGCTACCTGGTGGGCCTAGTTCAACGTAGACCTTGGTGTAAGAAACACTGGTTCACTCGCACTGACCAGACAAACTCAGCAAAGGTCAGATGTTCTCTTCTGCCCACTCTTTCTGGGCTTCAGCTTGGCTTGGGGCTGTCAACAACCACACTGCCTATACCATATACCCAAATAAACCTAAGGCTACTTTGAGGCCAATTTCAAACAACTTTGTCCTGGAACCATCCAAAATCATCTCTTTCAGTAGTATGTCTTCTATTCAATCAAATAATACTGAGAAATAGCAATTAAAACCATAAAGAACAAAAAGGCACAATACCATGGCTGGAACAGTACACAAATAACTTGAACATAGGGGAAAGAAACTGTGTGTGATTAATGGTCCAAGACAGACCAAAACGTCATCACAAGTTTTTCTCTTGTGTACAAGTTATTTTTTTTTTTCAAGAAGTCGGCCGTCTCCCACCGAGGCAGGGTGACCCAAAAAAAAAAGAAAGGAAATACTTTCATCATTCAACACTTTCACCACACTCACACATTATCACTGTTTTTGCAGAGGTGCTCAGAATACAACAGTTTAGAAGCATATACATATGAAGATACACAACATATCCCTCCAAACTGCCAATATCCCAATCCCCTTCTTTAAAGTGCAGGCATTGTACTTCCCATTTCCAGGACTGAAGTCCGACTATATGAAAATAACCGGTTTCCCTGAATCCCTTCACTAAATATTACCCTGCTCACACTCCAACAGATCATCAGGTCCCAAGTACCATTCATCTCCATTCACTCCTATCTAACACGCTCACGCACGCTTGCTGGAAGTCCAAGCCCCTCGCCCACAAAACCTCCTTTACCCCCTCTCTCCAACCCTTTCAAGGATGACCCCTACCCCACCTTTCTTCCCCTATAGATTTATATGCTTTACATGTCATTCTACTTTGATCCATTCTCTCTAAATGACCAAACCACCTCAACAACCCCTCTTCAGCTCTCTGACTAATACTTTTATTAACTCCACACCTTTTCCTAATTTCCACACTCCGAATTTTCTGCATAATATTTACACCACACATTGCCCTTAAACAGGACATCTCCACTGCCTCCAACCGTCTCCTCGCTGCTGCATTTACCACCCAAGCTTCACACCCATATAAGAGTGTTGGTACTACTATACTTTCATACATTCCCTTCTTTGCCTCCATAGATAACATTTTTTGACTCCACATATACCTCAACACACCACTCACCTTTTTTCCCTCATCAATTCTATGATTAACCTCATGTTAATCATTAAAAACCATCCTAGAAAATGTCTCAATGATGCTATTTTCAAGAAACGCAAGGTCAGAGTTATGCTTTTCCCACCGTGCACACATGGGGCAGTATTTAGTTTTATTTATGCATACACTGCACAAACCCATTCTCTCATACCTAGGTCAAAATTTACAGTTCTTGGCTTATCTGGGTGAGCTAAGCTCAAGACATAGATCTTTGTGAGGAACCCTGGTGTCATTAACATAACAGTGTAACTGAACATACCAATAACCCCGAAATTTTTACGAGGCATAGTTTTGTGTTTAAACTTCTTGGCACCTTTGGTATCTTTTTTGAGATACCATTATTAATAACCAGACAGCTGATGCAGCGATGAAAAGATTAAAAAAAAAAATCTGCCTCTGTGGAGGGAAATATCCCACCAGCGCAAATGGTCATTTCCAGTGAAACGTGGTAATGGGAAATGAAATTCAATCATGATGCATTGGTGACTTGGCGCCTTGAAATGTGGTTGCCTACCATACTTAATTAAGCTTTTCTTAATGAATGAAACTTCATTGTATAGCATGTTTAAGAATTCTCTCTGTCCTTAAAGGTGTTTCACTTATGTTGACTTGTGCTATAAGTAATCATAGATAACTGTACTTAATACAGTGTTCCCTTGAGTTACGATTCACTCTCAGAGCAATTTACTTTTGAATTATCATGAAAAATTTGAGAAATTATTTGTGTATGATGACATGACTCTTGTGGGTTGCATCTTGGCAAGCAAAATTAACCCAAGCTGCCTGAAGTGCTCTGCATAACCAGAGACTTTATACAGTAGCATGCCAATGATGTCATGCAGATCTGTAATAGTTGTATTATGTACTTGTAGGATTATTATTATATTTTTATGGTTGGTATGCATGGGTGGGCCTCAGCCAACCAGCTCAAATTATGCCCTCTTGGGCATAATTTGAGCCAGTAGGAGCATCAGTTCGTGTTTGGGTGGGCCTTAGCCAACCAGCGATGCAGTAGCTTGCCTCTTGGACAACATCTGAGCCGATAGGAATGAAGGGTGGCGTAGTAGCCAATCAGCAATGAGGTTGAATGTGTGTATGGTAGCATCTCAGCCAGTAGCATACTTTGTACCATACTTCAACTTAAAGTTACCATATACTTTTCACACTGACTCTGGATTATTTACCCTTCATAACTGCATTTGTATTCTAATTAAATTTTCTTTTGTAATACCTAGTCATGGCCCCTGAAGTACACAGTAAACAGGCAATTTTTCTGAGGCTCAGGCAAGAAATTGTGCATTGATGCATGATTATGGCTTTCTACAAACAACATTGCAGAAGAAAAAAAAAAGCGAAAGCGGCTTACGAATGTAAGCTAGTGAAAATAAGCAGAGAAATTATCATAGAGATGAAAAGACTGTTGTAATTTTGGATAGGAGAGAAGCAGATGAAGGGAAAACAATGCTTCCAATTTATATCTGAGTGTGTGCAAGGTACAGTAAAAATTGCACTTCCGGGTTTTTTGAAAGAATTACTGTAAAATTGTGTGTTTTGGTGTCTGTGTTGTGACAGTTTTGAGGTAAGATGCATCTTCTGGAATGTATTAATATCGTAACTCAAGGGACCACTGTATTTCTGTATGCTGCGTGTGCATATTTACTCAGTTTAAATTCTCCTTTCATTTTATTAGAGAACTTCTGGAAGAATTACCAGAGGTGAACTTGGACTCAAATTGGAAAGATCTGAAAAAAGAACTTAAGGATGATCCACGGTATACAAAATTTTCATCATCTGATAAGAAGTGCGAGAGGGAGTTTCGTGAATACTTAAAAGATAAACTGGTAGCAGCTAAAGCTGACTTCAGGGAACTGCTTAAAGTGAGTTAAATGTCACATAAAAATTATTCTGTTTTATCATGATTATTAGTAATAGATTTAAGATTTCATTATTAGCAGTAGTAAAGATATTATTTGTAGTAGGTTAAGGTATTTGTAAATCTAAAGATGTGCAGTAAAAAAGCTACTTTCATGTTTAGTGGATGATAACTTAGCACTTGCCAAGCTATGCTGAACTGTCCTTATTCTGTAGCTATGACACCCCAGGTGCATGTGTGTGCATTTTATAAGTGATAATGTACTTGCCCATTTGTGGTTGAAGGCATCAGTTCATGGATCCTTGCCCTGCCTATTAATTTGCCACTCTGGATACATTTTCTCTCAGGCTCATTGTCCCTATTGTACTTGCTTTCAAGGCTATGTATGGAGCTACTTCCACCACTTCCTCACCCAGATTATTCCACTTCCTGACCACCCTGAGACTTAAGAAATTCTTCCTGACCCCTGCATCTCAGATGTGTCAAATTCCTACTTCTCTCTAAACATCCTCTTCCTATCTACCCTGTCAATTTCCTCTTGAGTATTTTTTGTTTATCAGCATGTCTTCCCTGGTTCTTCTGTCCTTCGATAGATTGTTTAGTTAAGTAATCCTAATAGCTCATGCCCCTCAACTCAGGAACAAGCCTCATTGCATATTTTTCTGTACTTCTCCAGTTTCTTAACTTGCCTCTTTAGGTGTGGGTTCTATACTGATGCTGCATACTCCAAGATGGGCCAACAAATGTATATACAGTAGACTGTCGATGAAAAGATAGTCTGTTAGTACGTTTTCAAATATGAAATGCCACAGGAGCTCTCTTTCCCCCTTCCTGGGCCAGCATATGGGTTAAACCATTGTCTTTGCAAGAGAGACCTAATCATATTTAATGTACACAGGCTCTCATGCCACAGCTCTCTCTGCATTCAAGTCCTATCCCATACTCGGCTCTGTGTTAGTGAATTATTTTTTTATCTTTTCATCATCATATCTCATGTCTGGATAGTAACCATGGCACAAGTCAAATGCAAGTGATGCTTGAAATGCCAAGATGTTTATGCATGAATATCTGGTGTTTTGAAGAAAAATGAGATGCTAGGTATGCTTAAAAGTGGTGCATATGTGATAAAGATGGCTTGAGCCTGTGGTCTCTATGAAGCATCAGTATGTTCAGTTAAAAGGAATGAGAAGATAAGAGCTCATGCAGTGAATCGCTCAGGCTGTGACCCTCAGAAAAGAATGACCCATAAATCAAAACACCTAAATAAGAAAGAAAAATTGAGAGAGTGGATTGAGCTGAAAACCAAGGAAGGTGCACTACTTAATTTCATATTAAGAGAATAAGATTTTGAGTACTATAAAACTGTGTGATGAAGGAAAGCCTGAACAAGAGTGCATCATAATCCTCATTTTTGGCATCATTACTTTCAGAAAAAGATTGTCTGCCATTTCAGAGGGATTTTTTTTTTTTTTTAATATCAACAGTCCAAGCATTTTTAATTTCTGGGCTTCTGGCAGTGAAGGGGTTAAAGCAGACGTAAGGTTAGAGGTTTGCTTTTCCCATCATGCACTGCATGGGGTAGGATTTTTTTTTACTCACCACAGACCCATTCTCTCATGTCTAGGGCTATCCTGAGACTTGAAAATTTCTAAGTGATGGTAACAGTGCCACGATCACAATTGCAAAGAAAATGATAGTATACATAATGAGAACGTTCAAAACGAGAAATGCCAAGCCAATGATGATCCTTTTCAAATCACTTGTTCTCTCTAGGAATACTGCTGGAATACTGCTGTGCATTAACATCTCCATTCAAAGCAGGTGAAATTGCAGATCTAGAGAGTGTACAGAGATCCTTTACTGCACGTATAAGTTCTGTCAAGCACCTTAACTACTGGGAACGCTTGGAAGCACTTGACTTGTACTCGTTGGAATGCAGGAGGGAGAGATATATCATAATCTACACTTGGAAAATCTTGGAAGGAATTGTCCCAAATCTCCACACAGAAATCACTCCCTACGAAAGTAAAAGACTGGGCAGGCGATGCAAAATGCCGCCAATAAAAAGTAGGGGCGCCATTGGTACACTAAGGGAAAACACCATAAGTGTCCGGGGCCCATGACTGTTCAACAGCCTCCCATCAAGCATTAGGGGAATTACCAATAAACCCCTGGCTGCCTTCAAGAGAGAGCTGGACAGATACCTAAAGTCAGTGCTGGATCAGCCGGGCTGTGGCTCGTACGTTGGACTGCGTGCGGCCAGCAGTAACAACCTGGTTGATCAGTCCCTGATCCACCGGGAGGCCTGGTCATGGACCGGGCCGCGGGGGCGTTGATCCCCGGAATAACCTCCAGGTAACTCAAGCTATGGCTTGCAACTGATGAACCCTTATTAGAATACCTGACTCACTGGAGTCTCCAGCTCAGGCTGTCTGATTTCAACATCTTTTATGAGTCCCATCCTGTGTGATGGAATATAGCAGGAAAACAGTAATTGTTATTATTGTGTAATTGTCATATAGTGAAGGATAATAGCATATTGCTACTGTATCCAGTTTTGTTAAAAAAAAAAAAAATTACTGTAGCTCAGCAGTTTAAGCATATGCTGCACAGTGTGTGTTCTGGGGGCCCAGTTTTAGTTAACACAAATCAGAATTTGAATGTTGCTGGTTCTTATGGTCTGGATGTTTTGAAATGTCCTGTATGACTCATGGGGGGGGGGGCGATAATTCATGGAACTATTTCATATAATAGTGAGCGTATTTGATAGGAGTGAATGGAGACAAATAGAAACCAGCAGGCAGGACTTGAGTCCTGGAGATGGGAAGTACAGTGTCTGCACTCTGGAGGAGGGGTGTTAATGTTGCAGTTTTATAAACTGTGAAGCATCCCTCTGGCAAGACAGTGATGGAGTGAATGATGAAAGTTTTTCTTTTTCGGGCCACCCTGCCTTGGTGGGAATCAGCCGATGTGTTAAAAAAAAAAAAAAAGATGTACCCTGGCAAGTGTGTTTATTGATTATGAAAAAGCAAATGATATACTCACCATGCTAAATTCTGTGACATAATCACCTAATCTCAATGTATCAGTGCATGCATAATGCTGGTTCGTATTTTGCTTATGATGTTTGTGTTTATCTACCGGTAGTGTAATTTCTCTAGTTGACTGAAGAGACATTAACTCTTTCACTGTCAGTCTTCTAATATTACGGCTTGCAAGCCATTGTTGGTCTGGTAATGTTATGCCAAAATTCTAGTGGCTTCAAATCTTGCAGGAGAAGGCTGGTAGACCTACATGTGAGAGAATGGCTCTGAATGTCCAGTGTGCGCAGTATAAAAAATCCTGCAGCACGCAGTGCATAACGAGAAAAAACACTCCGATAGTTTTTTATTTAAAACACTGACTTTGCTGTATATTTTTGTATGGTATTTATGGTTGTATCCTCGTTTTCTTAGTCTTGTTTGATAGAATGGAAGATATATTACTAAAATAGAGATGTTTTTGAATGGTTTACACTCTAAAAGTACCTTGAAATTGAGCTCAAAGAAGCGGAAATGTTCAATTTTTGCCAATGTTGGAGTAAACAAATCACGTCATGCATCCATTACCCATCAACTGGTGGATCTAATATGCTTTCACAAATGCACTGATATTATTTATACCATTTTCACAATACTGCAGTACTCTGCATAACAGTAAATCTTCTATTTTTTGTGTGAATAAAAATTCAAAATGGAAAGCAAGCTTAATATAAGAGGGGCCTGGAGATGTGACTAATGAACAGAAAAAAATGTTACTTTAGTGCTAGGAATGTTTGTTTTGTTAATTTGAGACCCTATTGCTGGTTTCTTTTTCTGTTTCATAAACACGCTAGATAACAGGGATATCTTGCTACTCCTACTTACACTTTGGTCACACTTCACAGACACGCACATGCATATATATATACATACATCTAGGTTTTTCTCCTTTTTCTAAATAGCTCTTGTTCTTCTTTATTTCTTCTATTGTCCATGGGGAAGTGGAAAAGAATCTTTCCTCCGTAAGCGATCAGTTATGGAAGGAGAAAAGAGAATATGAATGTGTAAATTCAAGAATTATGTGGATTAAAGTAAAGGTTGGATGCGAGAAGTGGGTCATAATAAGCGTGTATGCACCTGGAGAAGAGAGGAATGCAGAGGAGAGAGGATGTTAAGTGAATGTATAGGAGCCTTTGAACCAAGTGAGAGAGTAATTGTGGTAGGGGACTTGAATGCTAAAGTAGGAGAAACTTTTAGAGAGGGTGTGGTAGGTAAGTTTGGGGTGCCAGGTGTAAATGATAATGGGAGCCCTTTGATTGAACTTTGTATAGAAAGGGGTTTAGTTATAGGTAATACATATTTTAAGAAAAAGAGGATAAATAAGTATACACGATATGATGTAGGGCGAAATGACAGTAGTTTGTTGGATTATGTATTGGTAGATAAAAGACTGTTGAGTAGACTTCAGGATGTACATGTTTATAGAGGGGCCACAGATATATCAGATCACTTTCTAGTTGTAGCTACACTGAGAGTAAAAGGTAGATGGGATACAAGGAGAATAGAAGCATCAGGGAAGAGAGAGGTGAAGGTTTATAAACTAAAAGAGGAGGCAGTTAGGGTAAGATATAAACAGCTATTGGAGGATAGATGGGCTAATGAGAGCATAGGCAATGGGGTCGAAGAGGTATGGGGTAGGTTTAAAAATGTAGTGTTAGAGTGTTCAGCAGAAGTTTGTGGTTACAGGAAAGTGGGTGCAGGAGGGAAGAGGAGCGATTGGTGGAATGATGATGTAAAGAGAGTAGTAAGGGAGAAAAAGTTAGCATATGAGAAGTTTTTACAAAGTAGAAGTGATGCAAGGAGGGAAGAGTATATGGAGAAAAAGAGAGAGGTTAAGAGAGTGGTGAAGCAATGTAAAAAGAGAGCAAATGAGAGAGTGGGTGAGATGTTATCAACAAATTTTGTTGAAAATAAGAAAAAGTTTTGGAGTGAGATTAACAAGTTAAGAAAACCTAGAGAACAAATGGATTTGTCAGTTAAAAATAGGAGAGGAGAGTTATTAAATGGAGAGTTAGAGGTATTGGGAAGATGGAGGGAATATTTTGAGGAATTGTTAAATGTTGATGAAGATACGGAAGCTGTGATTTCGTGTATAGGGCAAGGAGGAATAACATCTTGTAGGAGTGAGGAAGAGCCAGTTGTGAGTGTGGGGGAAGTTCATGAGGCAGTAGGTAAAATGAAAGGGGGTAAGGCAGCCGGGATTGATGGGATAAAGATAGAAATGTTAAAAGCAGGTGGGGATATAGTTTTGGAGTGGTTGGTGCAATTATTTAATAAATGTATGGAAGAGGGTAAGGTACCTAGGGATTGGCAGAGAGCATGCATAGTTCCTTTGTATAAAGGCAAAGGGGATAAAAGAGAGTGCAAAAATTATAGGGGGATAAGTCTGTTGAGTGTACCTGGTAAAGTGTATGGTAGAGTTATAATTGAAAGAATTAAGAGTAAGACGGAGAATAGGATAGCAGATGAACAAGGAGGCTTTAGGAAAGGTAGGGGGTGTGTGGACCAGGTGTTTACAGTGAAACATATAAGTGAACAGTATTTAGATAAGGCTAAAGAGGTCTTTGTGGCATTTATGGATTTGGAAAAGGCGTATGACAGGGTGGATAGGGGGGCAATGTGGCAGATGTTGCAAGTGTATGGTGTAGGAGGTAGGTTACTGAAAGCAGTGAAGAGTTTTTACGAGGATAGTGAGGCTCAAGTTAGAGTATGTAGGAAAGAGGGAAATTTTTTCCCAGTAAAAGTAGGCCTTAGACAAGGATGTGTGATGTCACCGTGGTTGTTTAATATATTTATAGATGGGGTTGTAAGAGAAGTAAATGCGAGGGTCTTGGCAAGAGGCGTGGAGTTAAAAGATAAAGAATCACACACAAAGTGGGAGTTGTCACAGCTGCTCTTTGCTGATGACACTGTGCTCTTGGGAGATTCTGAAGAGAAGCTGCAGAGATTGGTGGATGAATTTGGTAGGATGTGCAAAAGAAGAAAATTAAAGGTGAATACAGGAAAGAGTAAGGTTATGAGGATAACAAAAAGATTAGGTGATGAAAGATTGAATATCAGATTGGAGGGAGAGAGTATGGAGGAGGTGAACGTATTCAGATATTTGGGAGTGGACGTGTCAGCGGATGGGTCTATGAAAGATGAGGTGAATCATAGAATTGATGAGGGAAAAAGAGTGAGTGGTGCACTTAGGAGTCTGTGGAGACAAAGAACTTTGTCCTTGGAGGCAAAGAGGGGAATGTATGAGAGTATAGTTTTACCAACGCTCTTATATGGGTGTGAAGCGTGGGTGATGAATGTTGCAGCGAGGAGAAGGCTGGAGGCAGTGGAGATGTCATGTCTGAGGGCAATGTGTGGTGTGAATATAATGCAGAGAATTCGTAGTTTGGAAGTTAGGAGGAGGTGCGGGATTACCAAAACTGTTGTCCAGAGGGCTGAGGAAGGGTTGTTGAGGTGGTTCGGACATGTAGAGAGAATGGAGCGAAACAGAATGACTTCAAGAGTGTATCAGTCTGTAGTGGAAGGAAGGCGGGGTAGGGGTCGGCCTAGGAAGGGTTGGAGGGAGGGGGTAAAGGAGGTTTTGTGTGCGAGGGGCTTGGACTTCCAGCAGGCATGCGTGAGCGTGTTTGATAGGAGTGAATGGAGACAAATGGTTTTTAATACTTGACGTGCTGTTGGAGTGTGAGCAAAGTAACATTTATGAAGGGATTCAGGGAAACCGGCAGGCCGGACTTGAGTCCTGGAGATGGGAAGTACAGTGCCTGCACTCTAAAGGAGGGGTGTTAATGTTGCAGTTTAAAAACTGTAGTGTAAAGCACCCTTCTGGCAAGACAGTGATGGAGTGAATGATGGTGAAAGTTTTTCTTTTTTGGGCCACCCTGCCTTGGTGGGAATCGGCCAGTGTGATAATAAAAAAAAAAAAGTTTACCTGGAGAGGGTTTCGGGGATCAACGCCCCCGCAGCTCGGTCTGAGACCAGGCCTCATGGCCTAAAAAGAAAAAGTTTTTTTTTTTTTTTTAAATTTAGTAATTTATACAGGAGTCACTAGCCCCTTGCTCCTGGCATTTTAGTCACCTCTGATGACATGCATGGTTTGGGGAGGAAGAATACACACCTACCATCCGATTTACGACCGAGTTCGGTTCCGAGAAGCCAGTCGTAAGTCGAACTTTACTACTGAATATCAAAATAAAATTTTTGTAATGACTATTTTATTGTTTTATTTTGGTATTTCATATTTTACTTTACTTTTTATGCTGTTAGTACTGTATTTTATACTGTAAGGTTTAGGATAAACACTGTGTACAACACAAACACTTGTTTATTCCCCAGAAATTTGGCATAAAAAAGCACGGTCGTAAGTCGAGTCGTCGTAAGTCGGATGGTAGATGTAATTAAAAATATAATGTTAAATATTAATAACATCACTCTTGTACTAGATTTACTGAATCACAGCTGTTGTGGCCAGTCAGATCCTAACATCAAAAATTTTGATTAATGGATTTAATATACTGGAAATTTTTTTATGCCCTTTTTTTCCCCCTCCAAGGAAATTATTGAAACATGTTTTGCCTCTGAAAATTTGCTTTCTTTCTGAAAATTTTGCAAACCAAATTTTCTTTGAAATTAATTAACCTTTGTATCTAAGTTAGATGATGATGACTGCTTTGTATGAAGTCCATGAATGTTTATACACAAATAACCCACTCATAGGAGAGAATGAAATTGATGATGACATTTCAGTCTGACTTGGACCATTAACTAGACACTCACAAGCACGGAGGGAAGGCAGCCAGTATATAATATATATTTTGTGGAGAGATTCAGGGAAACCAGTTAGCTAGACTTGTCAGCCCTGGAAATGGGAAGTACAGTGCCTGCACTTTAACCCTTTCAGGGTCAACAGGCCCTCTCCCAAACTTGTTCTCAGGGTCGGAAAATATTAAAAAAAAAAAAATTTCTTATGAAAAGTTTTTTTTTTTCTAAATTTTATAAGCTAAACAAAAAATATTTTGGCATCAATACTTATCGAGATATGGAGGTGTGAAGTTGACAGAAATTGAACCGCATAAGGCAACATTGCCGACTGCCTGTAATCATTTATTTTGTTTTTTCTACCTCTTTTTCTATTATTTTTTAATATTTTTTCTTTTCAAGTAACTTATGGCCTGTGAGACCAACATGAGGACTATTTTGTAAATATTCACTCTTTCTGTACTACACAATCACTGCACAAACACTCTTGTCATTATATTGTTTACAAAACATGTTTACACAAACACACAAAATAAAATGTTGTTTATTACAGTTTTTCTATATTATATATACATATATACAGCCACTGGATATGTTCTTAGAAGTTCTGCAGCCTGTGGAAGTCTTTGAAACACGGTGTCATTCACAATGGTGTTTCACACTCCTCACACATAAAACGAGTGTGTCTGTGTTGTTGTGGGTGTTTTTTGTATGTGCACAGACGTAACACCTCTTCTGAGCTTTTTTATTGAAAGCATTATCGGGCAGTTTCATAAGGAAGTGATCACCAGGCTTCAGACGAGAAGGTAGTTGTTGATAATTTCGTGGGCGGTTTTCTATTATTTGTCTGATGACAGACAAACAAAATTTGCCATATGGTGGTTTGTTTCTGGTCCTCATTTTATACGTATTACAGTGGTCCCTCGTTTTTCGTAGTTAATCCGTTCCTGGAGTTGCTACTATCATCGAAATCTACGATTTTCAAATCAATTTTCCCCATAAGAAATAATGTAAATACAATTAATCCGTTCCTGACTCCCAGAAGTATTAAAACAAAAAATTTTTTTAAATGAAATATAGATATAGTACATGAACAATACAATGGGAAATGATGAATGAAACATTAACAGCATAACACTTACCTTTATTGGAGATTCTTCTTAGTGTATGGGAGACTGGAGGAGGAGAGAGATTGGATTGTTTACAGTTTGGAAGGGAAATCCCCTTCCATCAACACCTCAGGTACCAATTGCTTTTCTGGGGTTGCTTCTCTGTTTCTTAATGCCACTAGGACCACCTTGAGAGTCACTGGAGTCCTGTCTCGCAAAATAACTGTGGAGAGAGCTCTGTTTCTGGCGTCTCTTTAACACTTCCCTAAAATGGCCCAAGACTTTGTCACTGTACATGTTGCCAACATGGCTTGCAACAACCTTGTCAGGATGATGTTTCTTCCTAAAGCTTTCCATCTTACCCCACATAGCAAAAATCTCTTTAACTTCTGAAGAAGGCACCTTCTTCCATCTCTCTTCCTCCTCCTCTGCAGCAAGATTCTGAGCTGCGATCTGTTGCTGTTCCTGCTGAAGCTCTTGCAGCTCCTCAGTGGTGAGCTCTTCTTTACCACAGGCTTGGCACTAGGAGCTTTCTTTGGAGCCATGGTAGCTTATTTAGTGCTTGCAAGCACTAAAATGAGTGGAATATTATGAAATATTTCGTAGGAGCATGTGAGGGGGACCTTCGCTCACTGGTACACAATGCCAGACTGGCTGGGTAGGGAGGCCGCCCCGGCTCACACCGTAAGTACGCGTCCCGGACGAACTACTATTCGCGAGTCAACCTATGATTAGCGAGCCCATGTTTATACGAAAATATCCCTCTGGTTTCTGAAATCTATGATTCCCAAGAACTACGAAAAACGAGGGACCACTGTATAAGCATTGAGCATGGAAATGTCCAGAATATGGAAAAAGTTTTATGTACCACTTATAACTCTTGCGAACACAATCAGCAAACCCAATCTGCATGTCATATTTGTCCACTGAACACACATTGAGGGTGTAGTCCATCACAGCTGCAAGTTTTAGAATGGGTTCATTGCTCTTTCTATGCTGCCTGCCAGTGTCTGCTATTTCATTACAGTGAACTGATGACAACAGTGTGACATCTCATTTATCATGCCACCGAAATGCCATGATGTCATTGGCAGCAAATGCCTGTACCTCATCTCTACGTGTGCCAGCGTCGAACCTGGGCATGTGTTTACAATTTCCACGCACTGTGCTACACACAACTGTCATGTTCACTCGCAAGAAATCACTGAGTAAAGGGCTTGTGTACCAGTTATCAGTATATAATATATGCCCCTTACCAAGATATGGTTCCATCATTGTTCTAACCACATCACCAGAGATACCCAGTAACTTCCTGGTACTGGGTATCTTCCTGGTATCTTGCAATGTATTACTTCCAGTGTACACAGTTATATCTAATACAAGACCACTGTAGCACTCGCAAAGCACAAACAACTTTATACCAAAGCATTTCCTCTTGCTTGGTATATACTGCTTGAATGACAAGTCTTCCTCTGAACAGAATCAAAGACTCATCAATAACAAGCTTCCTGAAGGGATCAAAATAGTACATATTGAAGTATCTGTTTCAGATACACAAACACATTCCTAATCTTACATAACCTGTCATTTCTGTCAGGCCTGGTTTTGTCTGAGAAGTGAAGCATACATCACTGAAACCTGGGGTTACATTCAGGCGGTCTGTCGACCAGTATGATTTGACACTGCTTATATACATGTGGCATAAGCATTATTGTGGCAAACAAAAGACACATCTCAGCCACAGTTGTCTCCTTCCACTGGTGTAGGCATGATTTTGGTGAAAGTATTGTTTGCCATGGTGTAATTGAAGTATCTGTTGCTTTCCCTGACAATTTCCATCAGGGGTTCGTCAAAGAACTTGAAACATTCCAGTTCAGTGGCATTGTTCCCAAGTGTACAAGATGGCCATATTGCACTTTGACTTTTATCAGAGTGATGGGGATTGGGAACAAAATTGGCAGCTTCCTGCCAATCCCAGGTGTGGTCTGCTGGTGGGTACTGGATACTGACAGGTGGTTGTGGTTGTGGAGGTTGGTGTGGTGGTGGGTGGGTGGGGGATGGTAGCCTTTGTTGTAGTTAAGGTGAGTCAGTGGCGTGGGGGGCAGCATGGCCCACTGCTGGTGCCTCACAGCTGGCACCACCACTACCACCAACAGATGTATGCACATTTTCCATCCCAGTTGCAACACTATCATCTTCATTTTCACTATCTGTTCCTGTTGTACAGCCACGGGATGTACTCCGAGATGTACTCCTTACCCTTGGAATAGCACATGCCACACTACCAGAGCGCATGTACCGTCGTATATACTGACGCTTCACTGGAGAATATTCTACTTCACTTTCATTACTGGAACTGTTTTCAAGAGATTGGAGTTCATATTCACTATCACTAGCATCACCATTGCTCACATCTGATTCCTGGATATGTGAAAATACGAGTTTCCTCTTTCATTCTGGTACAACTGAACGTGAACAAGACGGCCGAGCACCAGAGGTGGAAGGTTGAGGGTCATATGGATTTTCCTCACTATTACCGGTATTATGGTCATTAGTTTCGGTCACAACTTCCTGAAAACCTTGGAAGTCATCTTCACTGATACTTCCATCTGTATTAGAACTGTCACTGGGGAAAAAAAGTGTCCCAATTCGCCGAGGAGTTTCTTACCGCGAAGCATGGTGAGCAAGGTGTTCTAAAATGCCGTTCCCACAATGCACCACTGGGTCCCCAAATTTTTTCCTACCACGCACACTGACCATGTAGACCCATTCTCTCACATCTAGGCCTACCAGCTGTTTCCCGGTTAAATTGAAGCCGCTAGAATTTACGCATACTAGTACGGCACCAACCCTGGCGCATGAGCCATACTAGTACGGCACCAACCCTGAAAGGGTTAAAGGAGGGATTTGGGATATTGGCAGTTTGGAGGGATAACTTTTAAACTGTCATATCCGAGTGCCTCTGCAAAGACAGTGATTATGTATGAGGTGAAAGTGTTGAATAATGATGAAAGTATTTTCTTTCTTTTTGCATCAACCTGTCTTGGTGAGAGATGGCCGACGTGTTGAAATTTTTTTTTTTTTTTTTAACAAATCGGCCGTCTCCCACTGAGGCAGGGTGACCCAAAAAGAAAGATAAATATCCCCCCCCAAAATACTTTCATCATCATTCAACACTTTCACCTCACTCACACATAATCACTGTTTTTGCAGAGGTGCTCAGAATACAACAGTTTAGAAGCATATACAGTGGTCCCTCGATAGTCGTCCTTTTCGGAAATCGTCACGTTACTTTCGTCCAAACATTGGCTCGCAAATGGTCGGTTGACTCGCTAATCGTTGTTCATCCTGGACGTGTACTCACGGCTCTGAGCCGCCTTGGCCTCCCTTCCCAGCCAGTGTGCCATTGTTTACCAGTGAGCGACGGTCCTCTCACTTGTTCGTACGAAATATTTCATAATATTCCATTCATTTAGTGCTTGCAAGTGCTAAATAAGCTACTATGGCTCCAAAGAAAGCTCCTAGTGTCAGGCCTTTGGTAAAGGTGAGAAATACAATTGAATTTAAGAAAAACATCATCGAACAATATGAAAGTGGCGTACATGTGGCCAAACTAGCCAGGATGTATAACAAACCCCATACAACCATATCTTCCATCGTGGCAAAGAAAAAGGAAATCAAGGAAGCTGTTGTTGCTTGGAGAAAGTTGTGGCCAGATTGTGTCCACAAGAGGGATTTTGAAGGGTTTGTGGCTGACCCTGATGAGCCTGTGTCAGTTGTGAAATCTATTGTGGCATTGGGAAGTTCCATGAGGTTGGATGTGGAAGAGTTGGTGGAGGACCACAATGAAGAGCTAACCACTGAGGATCTGCAAGAGCTTCAGCAGGAACAGCAACAGATCGCAGCTCAGAATCTTGCTGCAGAGGGGGAGGAAGAGAAATGAAAAAAGGTGCCTTCTTCAGAAATTAAGGAGATTTTTGAAATGTGGGGTAGGATGGAAAGATTTATGGAGAAACATCACCCTGAGAAGGATGTTGCAAGCCATATTGGCAACTTGTACACTGACAGAGTCTTGGCCTATTATAGGGAAGTTTTAAAGAGATGCCAGAAACAGAGCTCTCTGGACACTTTTTTTGCGAGACAGGACTCCAGTGACTCTCAAGCTGGTCCTAGTGGCATTAAGAAACAGAGAAGAGAAGTATGTAACCCCAGAAAAGGACTTGGTACCTGAGGTGTTGACGGAAGGGGATTCCCCTTCCAAACAGTAACTAATCCAATCTCTCTCCTCCTCCAGTCTTCCATACACTAAGAAGAATTGCCAATAAAGGTAAGTGTTATGCTGTTAATGTTTCATTCATCGTGTCCCATTGTATTGTTTATGTACTACATCTGTATTTCATGTAAAAAAAATTTTTGTTTTAATACTTCTGGGTGTCAGGAATGGATTAATTGTATTTACATTATTTCCCATGGGGAAAATTGATTTGATAATCGTCTCCCTTATAGGAATGGATTAACGACGATAAACGAGGGACCACTGTACATATAAAGATACACAACATATCCCCCAAACTGCCAATATCCCAAACCCCTCCTCTAAAGTGCAGGCATTGTACTTCTCATTTCCAGGACTCCAGTCCAGCTATATAAAAATAACCAGTTTCCCTGAATCCCTTCACTAAATATTACCCTGCTCACACTCCACCACCTCGTCAGGTCCCAAATACCATTCGTCTCCATTCACTCCTATCTAACACGCTCACACATGCTTGCTGGAAGTCCAAGCCTTTCACCCACAAAACCTCCTTTACCCCCTCCCTCCAACCATTTTGAGGACGGCCCCTACCCCGCCTTCCTTCCCCTACAGATTTATACGCTCTCCATGTCATTCTACTTTGATCCATTCTCTCTAAATTACTAAGCCACCTCAACAACCCCTCTTCAGCCCTCTGACTAATAATTTTATTAACTCCACACTAGGGCTAAAAGTGAGCAGGCTATAACAATAAATTTGAAAAAGAAACGGGAATGACTTGTGCAGCAAGTAGCACCAACAAACAGTAGCTGCAGGTTGGTGTGGCGACCCTGGAAATTTGAAATTGTGCTAGCCAAAATTAGTGCTGGATTACTGATGGAACCGGATGAGTGGTGGCCGACCTGTATTTTGAACGTTTGTGCTAGGCGTGCATGCACGCACGTGCATGTTTACTATAGTGTTGTTATAATTTTCTCACATCCTGTACTATATATAGCATCTGCTTCTTTGTACTTTCATACAAAATAATTGTCGTATTATATATGCATGAATGTAGAGACATGTCTGTGGTTGGATATTTAAGGAAGTTTAATCTGCCTTGGTTTAAATTTTTTTTTTTCATTTAACAGGAGACAAAAAGCATTACTCATCGGTCATTAAAGATGTGTAGTGAGGGGGAACAGCACATGCGTGACGTGGTAGAAGTTTTGCGCAAGGATCGCCGCTACCTTGTGTTAGACTGTCAACCTGAAGAGAGGTCAAAAATTTTAATGGCTTACATGGAAGAGCTAGAAAAGCGGGGACCCCCTCCTCCACCCACAGCATCAGAACCCACTAGACGTAAATAGATATTATTTTTGCAAAGTATGTGTTGTTAACTGTGGCTTGAAACTTGTATATACCATGACAGGATAACACTGCTTTCTATTTTCATGTGATATATATATATCATTATGATGGATATCTCATCAGGAAGTAATTAGTTATTTTTCCTCCAGCATTTTATAAGAAATTATGAAAAGTCTGAATGGGGCATATTGCAATTTAATGTTTTTCATTTGCAGGATTATATATAAATATATAATTGTTTATAATGCTATTTGTCTTTCATATACATGAATATTATTAATTTTTAAAACTAGAAGGGTAAAATTTAATGCAGTACTTTTCTTTCTGGTGCACTAATATATAATAATAACCTTGTTCATTTATTATAGAAGATTAAGCAAGGCCCTGTTAAAGGAATAGATGGGAAAATATGTATATACTATTTATATACATATATATTTTTATAAATGTTGCCTTTAAATAGTGTGCTTGTTGGCTAATAAATTACCAAAAAATATCAAAACCAAGATTGTTTTTGTTTAATTTAAATTTTAGACTTTGTTCTTGAGGTTTGTCTGTATAGCTGTAGGAGGGAACAATGACATGGGCTCACTTGTGGTGTAACTTCTTTCCAGGGCATGGAGAGGAGGGGTCTGTGCACCAGAGGTAATATTGCTGTCTCTAATTTACGGGCTTCAAAAGAATTGACACTAGCTTCATAAATTTTATTTTATTTATCACAGTTATTTTTAATAGAGCCTTAGAAATTGAGCAATTTAAACTGTTGATAGGGGTCTTTGGAATAAATTGAGTTTTGGTTAGTTTTTAAAAGAATGCATAGATAGAAGTACTGTATACTATAGTGCAGGTGTGAATAAAGTGAGACAGTGTAGTTCATTACAGTTGTTTGTATGAATAAATGATTGTATCATTCAATAGTATAATTGTTATGAAGTGTTTTGATAATTATCAAGTAATGCTTAACTTTATTTTTGTTGTGGATTGAATGGTTGTAGATGTCTGCAAATGCATTTTATAATTTAGTCAATATCACACGTTTTATTCTTACATTCGGCCTGTATGTGTGGAGGATTTACCTCTTGTATGGTAAACAAATAAAAATGTGATAGATACTGATCTTGTCTCTAAATCCACACATTGTGTTTGAACTTAATCGAAGTGTGTATGTGTGCATGGTATAGTTTGAAGCATGCTTTTTATGTCTTTGTTGGACACCTAAGAAAATCACCTAATTCTGTAGTGTAGTTCTGGTTACTCGCTAATAATTATTAACATGGAATTATTATTAAAACCGTGGATGCAGTATCCCAGTGTTCTGTATTTCATGTCATAACCACTGTGACGATCAGACATCATGTGAAATGTTTTGTTCAAAATTTATTGCCTGCTATGCTTATTCTTGTTTGAGTAGCATTACTTGTATGCCTCTTTGTTTCTGGTTTTTGAAACTACTGAGGCTGATTTTTTTTTTTTTAACTCTTAAATTTTTATTTTTTATAAGTAATAATGAGCTTGTATTTTACTCAGCTTATAATTCACATAACATATACATTTTTCTTAACAAAACTGAGGAAGTTAATATATGAAATTAAGCTCTAGTGTTGAAACAAAGAACGGGAAGATTTTGTGGCATTACATATATAAATACTCTTATGTCAATTCTGATTTTCCCCATTACTAACCTTCCATGGACACCCACCTCTTCTATCACCGATGTGTTGCTGAATAATATTTACAGATTTGGTGCTTCCCATGACTATAATAATAACAACATAATAAAGAGCATAATTGTAACATGGTTGAAGTAAAGACCATTGATATATATATAGTCAAAAACTTTAAAAAGTAAAAGCTAACCGGGTGTGAACACAGGCATATAGCCATACCTGAATGCTTGATGCAAGACATCATTTAGGACCATTCATTTACTTGGATACAATACAGCATCCTAGTGATGTAACAGATGAATTTCTTTGAAGATGATGATGAGGCTCATGACAAGGATAAGGTCCTTTTGATGGAAGCAATTTTGTTCTGTACCTTTCAAGGGAAGCATCTTGATGTTGGTGAGGGGCTTTTGATCCAAGGAATTGAGCCTGTTCTTCCATTCCTTGGATCGAACCCAGTTGCTACCCAATCCCCAAGTACTGTATAACCCGTGTGGGTTTAGGACTTCTCCTTAAATATAAAAATGGGCCTATTCAGTGTATCATAAGAAAAAGGATGTAATACACTTATGCATGAAAAAACTGTGTATGTAGTAATGCAGTATATATTCCATAGCCATGATGACATCACATTGGGAACAGTAATTTGTACCCATGATGACGTGGATTGTGTGAAAATTGTAAGTATTTTGTTTCCATGATGTGGGCTATGCACATGGTAATGCAGTACAGTATTTGGTGACATATTTTCATGGTAACACAGTACTTCATGCCCATGTTTTAACACACTGGCCATCTCCCACTGAGGTAGGAAAGAAACTTTCACCATCATTCATACTATCACTGTCTTGAAAGAAGCATGCAGATATGACAGTTTAAATGTCCCTCCAAATGCGATGGTTGAAGATGGTGACAGGTGATAGTGTTTTTAGCTGATACTACCTGCCACATGTTTGTACAGATAATGTTCAACGCCACATTAACCTTCTCTGCATCCATGTATATCAACAAGCAACGACAGCTAGTATTGTAGGTAAGATGAAATTCTTTCTTTTGATTTTTACCTTTTCTAGAGGTGTTAAGAACGTAAACTTAAATTTTGTGATGTGTTCTTCAGTTCACATGGTCCCCATCCCTTTATCCGAAACCCTTGGGGCCAGCAGTGTTTCAAATTTTAGAATGGAGGTGGGGGGTCTAGGCCAACAGGCCTACTGCAGTGTTCCTCCTTTCTTATGTTATTATGTACCCACGACACCAATCATACCCAGCTCCTCCCACTCGCATATGTGTCCAATCTCTTTTTAAAGCTACCCAAAGCCCTATTGAAGCTAAAAACCTTGGGTAGTTTCAAAATAAGGTTGGATAAATACATGAGTGAGAGGGGTTGGATTTGGGTGGAACTTGCACGTGAGTAAATAGAATTATCAAAGCTTATTGCTTGGTAATGTTTATTCTGTTAGTGGGCTGGATTTGTGAAGGACCTGCCAAGTATAGGCCAACAAGCCTACTGCAGTGTTCCTCCTTTCTTATGTTCTTATATTGATGAGAACGTAAGAACATAAGAATGGAGGAACACTGCAGAAGGCCTACTGGCCCATACAAGGCAGGTCCTTATCAAAACGACCTCTACCCAAGAATTAACTCCCATACACAATGAAACCAATCTAACCCAGCCCCTCCCACTCGTATATTTGTCTTCTCTTAAAGCTACCCAAGGTCCTAGCCTCTAACATCCTACTGGGAAGATTGTTCCACACATCCACAACTCTAGAAAACCAGTACTTACCTACGTCCTTTCTAAATCTAAATTTATCCAACTTAAATTCATTATTTCTGGTTCGACACACTCAGTACTTTCTTAATATCTCCTTTCTTTATGCCCATCATCCACTTTCTTCAATGATATCTCCCCTCATTTTACGTCTCTCCAGAGAGTGGAGATATAAGGCTTTAAGTCTATCTTCGTACGGGAGATTCCTTACACAGTATATCATTTTAGTCATTCTTCTCTGTATGTTCTCTAATGAGTCTATATCCGTCCTGTAGTAAGGAGACCAAAACTGAGCAGCATAATCTAAATGAGGCCTTACTAATGATGTGTAGAGCTGTAAAATAACTTTTGGACTTCTGTTACTTATACTTCTTGAGATAAATCCAAGTAATCTGTTAGCCTTGTTGCACACACTTAGGCACTGCTGTCTTGGCTTTAGGTTTCTGCTTACCATCACTCCCAAATCATTTTCACATTCTATATGATCAAGCTCTACTTCACCTAGTTTATAGCTTTGAGGGTTATTTTCATTACCAAGGGGTATTACCTTACACTTATCCACATTGAACTTCATCTTCCATTTTTCAGACCAAGACATTAATTTGTCCAAATCCTCCTGGAGTTCATTGCTATCCTCAGAATGAATCATATGGCCTATCTTTGTATCATCAGCAAATTTACTTGTCACTCGTAATCCCTTCTTCAAGGTCATTAATGTAAATTATGAACAAGAGAGGGCCTAAAACTGGTCCTTGTGGAATGCCACTAGTGACTAATCCCCATTCAGATTTGACCCCATTAATGGAAAAACTCTGCTTTCTATTGGTAAGCCATGCCTCTATCCATGCTAGAACTTTACCTCCTATACCATGAGCTGCCACTTTTCGTAGAGTCTCTTGTGAGGTACTCTATCGAAGGCTTTACTAAAATCCAAATAAACAGTATCATATTCTTGATCATTGTCTACTGCCTCAAATGTTCTATTGAAGAACGTCAGTAAATTTGTCAGGCAGGAACGACCTCTCGTGAACCCATGCTGAGATTCATTTATCAAGTTATGCTCTTCAAGGTGATTTCTAATAATGTCAGCTATAATTGATTCTAGTAACTTGCCCACTATAGATGTCAGGCTTATTGGATGGTAATTTGAACGAATGGACTTATCCCCTAATTTGAATATAGGAACCACATTAGCCAGCTTTCACAACTCTGGTACAACACCAGTAAGGATGGACACATTAAACACTCGTTAACCCTTTCAGGGTCCGTCCCGTAGATCTACGGCTTTACGTTCAGGGTCCAAACCGTAGATCTACGCCATGAGCTCAGCTCACTCTGATAAACTGTGAGTGGTACATTTGGGCCTAGATATGAGAGAATACATCTATGTGGTATGTGTGCACCACATAAAACAGATCCTGCAGCACACTGTGTATAATGAGAGAAAAAAAATGAAATCATGATTTTTCGATTAAAACAGCAACTTTGCAGTGTTTTTTCGTATGTTTTTTATAGTTGTATTTGCGATTTCTTGGTCTCATTTGATAGAATGGAAGACATATTACAGAAAGAGAGATTATTTTGATTGGTTTTAGCACTGGAAATGGCTTGAAACTGAGCTCAAAGTAGCAGAAATGTTAAATTTTTGCCGATATTCAAGAGTAAACAAACGACCTCACACGTCAGCTGGTGGGTCTAATATACATTCACAAATATGATGATATTTATACAATTATTACAGTATTGCATAACAGTAAATCTTCTATTTTTTGGTGTGAATAAAAATTCATTATGTGAATAAAAAATCAAAATTGAATTTATTTGTAAAGCCTCAAAACATAACTAATGAACAGAGGAAATGTTAGTTTAGTGCCAGGAATGCCTACATTGTTCATTCTGGACCCTATTTTGAAATTGGAATATTTTGAACTTTGTGTTAAATTGGCCAAATTAACAATTTCCAATCACTTTATTTTGTAGTTGAAACAGTTGACTTGGCGATTTCTTGTGCTCAATCGATAGAATAGAAGTAATACTAGTGAAATAGCTAAGAATTTGGTTGATTGGAATAATGTAATTGGCCTAAAATGGGAGTCAAAGTCGGCAAAATCGCCGATTCGTAAATATCGCTGACACATCAAAATTCGCGAGAGCATAATTTCGTCAATTTTCCACCAAATTTCGTACTTTTTGTTTTATTACCTTCACAAAAAGATTCTCTACGATTTCATAAGAAAAAATAACAATTTTTTTTTTTTTTAAATTCTTGGACACTGGTGCGTGACTCCAGATTTGGGCCTTGGACCCTGAAAGGGTTAATGGCTGACTAAGTTCCATCTTGCATTCCTTAAGTACCCTGGAAAACAACTCGTCGGGCCCCGGAGACTTCATTTGCTTCAGTTTGTCTATCTGTTTGATAACCATGTCCCTCGTAACAGTAATATTAGTCAATTTGAATTCGTCAGGAACTGAATAATTGTTAATTTCTTGAATCTTATTTTATGTCTTCCTGTGTAAAAACTGAAAAAAATAGTCATTAAATATGGAACACATTTCCAGCTCGTTATCTGTCAGCTGTCCATTCCCAATTTTCAGAGGTCCTACCTTTTCCTTCATTTTCGTCCTATGCACTTGAAAGACCATCTTTGGATTGGTCTTTGTTTCATTAGGAACTCTAATTTCATAGTCATGTTTAGTCTTTCTAATCCCATTTTTTACTTCTCTTTTAAGCTGAACATATTGGTCAGTAAGGTTAGCTTCTCCTCTTCTGACGTGCCTATAAATTCCCCTTTTTTCCCCTAATAGATGCTTTAGCCTCCTCTTAACCCATTTGGGATTGTTATTATTAGACCTAATTTCTCTGGGAAATGTATATACTCTGAGCACGGTGTCCATTATTAAGAAAATCATAAATAGAGATCCCTTCGTAATCATAAGTATGATCATCGTCAATAAAATCATTAGATAACCCCAATCGAGATTTGACAGGTGTTCCCTAAGTCCACTATAATTGGCAGAACGAAAATCGGGGATTTTTACCGTATTATCTTTAATCTTGTATTCCCAGTTAATGCTAAAAGTGATGGATTTGTGATCACTTGCGCCAAGCTCTTCAGTGATCTCCAGATTATTTACGAGTGTTTCCTTATTTGACAAGACTAGGTCTAGCAAATTATTACCCCTGGTAGGCTCTGTTACACACTGCTTCAGAAAACCGTCCTGAACTGTTTTCATAAAGTCACTGGACTCCAGATTACCGGTCAAAGAATTCCAGTCAATTTGACTAAAGTTAAAATCCTCTTCTATCACTGTTATTGTGTCTAGAAGCCCTAACAATTTTGTCCCAAAGAAGTCTCCCTCTATCATGATCCAAGCCTGGA
>NC_091371.1:18450799-18490799 GCF_038502225.1 Cherax quadricarinatus | reverse complement strand
CGGAGCACAGATCCAATTCCCTAGATCATTAACCCCTCACCAGCGTCAAGGAACCTACCTTGAGGGGAATCACTTAAAAGCTTGTTAACTTTGTCACTTGCCAGCTGTATGGAAGGTAGGTTAGGCTATATTTTCCAGTGGTTTCTTTCAGAATATTATTTTTTCAAAGAATTGCTAATTTGTATATGTTCATTGTATATAAATGTGGTTGGCTTATATTGGTCTAGCATTAATTAGTGCCAAAATTAGGATCATTTTCATATTTCCAAGTAGGTACTATCATCCTGTTGAGTGTGAAAGAGAATCCTAGTAATATTGTACGCTCTACTAGAATTGGAAGTCTTCTTTCTCTCTCGTTCATGAAAGGTTACAGGTAAATCCTGCCACTATTTCTTAAATTCAGTATACAGTGCATGTGCATAGGTTTAATGCGTGTGTGTGTGTGTGTAATACAGCAGCCACACAATGTTCCTTGGCAAAAACAAAATATCTTAATTTTTGAAAAAATGAAAGACCTTGAAATGTCATTGATAATTTATAGATAGTACTTATAATTTAATTGTAATGCCAAGTTGCTTCCCTAGACAGGAAAAACCCGACAGAGCATTCTATTGCCTAAAAAATGCCAGATTAAATGTTTTTCTCTCTTTCAGGTAAACAACATTTATTCATTAACTAAGAAGATCATGGTATTGTATTACACAAGAAATCAAATGTTTATGCTTATAGTAAATTGTGTAAATCAATCACCTTACTACAAGGGTAGGTGCTGTTGATAGTCATTGTAAACATACTGTTCTGGTAACTTTTTCAGTTGTGTCAAAGACTGGTTGAAGGTTTCAACTCGAGAGTAAGGAAACAACACACACCCTGTCTTTTCCAAGCACATGTTCATACTTCCTATCCATTTATAGTATGCTGCATCTACTTTGCCTGCAGACATCCAAAATCCAAAAATATCCTTGATGCCCATTCTTCAGATAAATTCACAAGTGCTCACACATCAAATCATAAATGTGACACCTACACACAGTATTTTGATTTAGTCTCATGCCCTTGATTTTTAAAGGGGAGGGGTCATTGTTGGGGCTACCCTTTGCACTTTGATTTTTATTTTGTCTTTATAGTTCTTGGCCCTATACAATAATAGTTTTCCAGTACCAGTGGAAAGAGGGTTAGAATCCACCTTAAGCCATTCTGGGATCAAATGGCTGGTAACTGGATCAACAGTTACTAAAACCAAGTAGAAGTAAATTTTGCAATTCAGTTTGGATGCAGTACAGGCATTTAGAAAGAGATGATTGTTATGAAAGGATGTTGGATGTCACAGTAATGTGTGAAATAATGTTGAAAGGGGAGGAAAAATTTCTTCCTCTGTGAATTCTTATGAATGACACATCTACTTACTCTATAGAGCATTGCCTTTACTGTGTTTGCACGACTTTGGTACTTTCAGCAAGTCCTGTTTTTGATGAACTGGAAGGATCCTAAAGTGATAGCATTGGATTTTCTGGAACTATCTATGGAATTTATCTTTGGCAATCAACTTTGACAGCTGCATGGCCCTCACTTGTTTTTAATGCTCTAGCACTACAGTGTGTGCTGCCACCTCCCTCACAGAGCTCTTGTCCTTTTTTCTGAGATACCTTGATTGTTATCTCTCACATTTACCTGGACTTCTTTGATACCTGTAGGATCATGAGGATAAGCCTGAGCCTCATCCTGGTATCATTAGCTCTGGTGGAGTAGAGACACTATACATAGTTTTGGCCACACCAGGGTTACTTGCAACTTCTGGCCTTTAGCTGTCCTCCCTGAACAAATAACTTTTTATAACCCTTCAAGGGAGTGTCTTGATGCTGATGAGGGACTTTCCCAGGGCACTATGAGCATCAAAGGTTTGATGTTTTCCCATGGATATAATAGTGGCTTCAGCAATAGAAACTTAACCTCAGCTTTTAGGGGAATAAGATAACCATATTTTCCTGTCTGCATCTTTAATTAAGGATGTTATTAGCTCTGCTTCACCTTCGCAATCCCTGCTCTAGACACGTCTACACGGGATAACTTTTTTTTTTTAGTAGGTCTTCGTTCCTCGTCCTACATGTGCCGCATCACCATCCATGATGGTAGTTTGCTGTTCCTGATTTGCCTCTGCCTGATTACTTCCTTCTACATTGCTACATTGTGTTGCTCCAATGGGGTATTTTGCTTCCATTACTCTTTTTCCTCCCTCCTGTCTGAGTTGCTGTCGCTGTAGATGCAGCACTTTATCTCTGCTGCCTCCGACTTCCTGAGCGGGTGTCTGCCTTGTTTCCCTGTCCATGACATCACGTGTTGCTGACTCTAACCTTGTCGGCCCACCCTCAATATCTGATCCTCGATTGTACAGATGGTAGTTGCTAGGCGACACATGCACCACCAAATCTCCCTGGTTCCCTGGACAGCTTTAACCCTTTGAGGGTCGACAGGCCCTCTCCGAAACTCGTTCTCAGGGTCGGCCAAATTTAAAAAAAAAAAAAAATTATTTTCTCTTATGAAAAGATAGAGAATCTTTTCCCGATCATAAAGACACCAAAAGTTTGAAATTTGTTCGAAAACTTACGGAATTATGCTCTCGCAAAGTTAGCGGTCTCGGCGATGTTTACGCATCGGCGATTTTGCCCACTTTGAGCCCCATTTTCGGCCAATTTCACTGTACTAGTCGACAAAAAACATGAATATTTCGCTAGAACTCCATTTTTTCTATCGAATGGGTGCAAGAAACCACTCGTTTATGAAATTCAACTATCCAGTACAGTGGTCAGAATTTAGCAATTTTGCCAATTTCACACATATTTCAAAAGATGCCAATTTCCGAATAGGGTCCAGAATAAACAAGAAAGACATTCCTGGCACTAAAATGACATTTCCTCTGGTCATTAGTCACGTCTCAAGGCCCCTCTTATATTCTTTTGCTTTCCACTTTGAATTTTTATTCTCACAAAAAATAGAAGATTTACTGTTATGCAGACTACTGCATTAGTGTAAAAAATGGTATAAATATTATTGGTGCACTTGAGAAAGAATATTAGACTCACCAGTTGATGTGTATTGCACGCTTGGCACGATTTGTTTACTTTTGAAGTTTGGTAAAAATCGAACATTTCTGCTACTTTGAGCTCAATTTCAAGGCACCTTTCTTTGTAAAACCAGTCAAAATCATCTCAATTTCTGTAATATGTCTTCCATTCTATAAAATGAGACCAAGAAAACTAGAATACAACAATAAATACCATACGAAAATACACTGCAAAGTCGCTGATTTATTAAAAAAAAATGGTAAAAAAATTTTTTTCTCATTATGCACTGTGTGCTGCAGGATTTTTTTTAGACTGTGCACACTGACCACATAGACCCATTCTTTCATATGAAGGCCTACCAGCTTTCTCCCACTAGATTTGAGGCCGCTAGAATTTATGAGTACTAGTATGTCAAAAACCCCTACGCGTAAGACGTACTAGTACGACGAAAACCCTCAAAGGGTTAACTGTACTTCCTTTCCTGCTGCTCTGAGGTGAAGATTGTTTGTAATCAGGGGCATCTATTAGTTAAACCCTAAAGTTGCTTTTTTTTTTCTTCTCCATTTTGTTGGACCCCTTCTGTGCCTTGCTTGGGCTAGGGCAGGTACCTGTGCTGGCTGAAGGTCTTGCTGGTAACCATCTCTTCACTGGTGTCTTGGTGATGGGATTTACCTACAGACAATTGGCCAGTTATAATTTTAGTATTTTATTCCTCTGAGTGTGCTACCAGGATGAGTGTTTTGCAATAGGAGGGTTCCCATAGTACTGTCTGGGACATTGTGTCAGGCCCTCAGTAAGGTCACACTTCCCTAGGATGCCCAAGCAGGTGCCTCTTTGAACTCGTATAGGTATTTCAGTTGCAGGAGTGTTTCTTCCTGTCTTAAGAATTTTGTTACCATGCCAACATTGAGGGTAGAGTGATTCCCTTCTTTCCTGTTATATTATTATTATTATTATAATCAAAAAGAAGCGCTAAGCCACAAGGACTATACAGCTTTCCTGTTATAATTTATTGTATTACCCCCTTATGGATTTAGGGTATCCCTCATGAATGTAATAGTGATGAGGGCATTGATCCTCAGAACAATTAACAAATATGACATGGCTCATAGTAACACCACAAAACAGTTTGTTAATCATGTAACGACTCCTAATCCCCAATGCAGTCGTTCAATTCTAAATTCTACCAGACTTAGTGAATGTCTACTCATTTCTGAGCTGACACCTCTGCTTATTATTTCCAAAGTCTCCTCACAAGTCATTTTTACTCTGGATTCCTCACTCTGACTTGTGATATTGGTACCCAGTCTACCGATCATTTTATGGCCATTTTACAAGGAAAGAGAAAATGGAGAAACTGGAGAGGACTTTTTTTTTTTTTTTTAATTAATCACTATCTTTCGTTGTTGATTTTTCATTGCTGCTCTCTTAGGAAATATGTAACTTGAGTATAGGACACAGGAGACTCGATGTGGTTATTTGGAAATGTCCGGTACTTCTTGCAAGAATTATAAAGTCCTGTAAACAGTCAAATGACATTCAAGTGTCCCATTAATCAAAGAGACGTAGACTACATTACCAGCCTCTCCTTCAGCATTCCCACCTACCCTCTGGGAATCTCCACTTTTAAACTGTCCAAACAAATTTACATTCACAGCGTAGTGCTCCAAAAGTAGATCTACGTTTTTTTACATATTTTCAAATATAACAAAAAAACGTAGATCAAAGTTTTTTATACACATTTTCAAATGTAAAAAAAAATCTTTCTTTTACATACTTTCAAATGTTGAAAAAGCGTAGATCTACGTTTGGACAGTTTAAGGGTTAATGAGCAGACACCCCTGCACTTTGTTGATGCTGACTTACCACACCAACTGTAGCTTCCTCCTTTCACACTTGAGTTCACACTTTTTCCCTGACATCAGAATTCTTTTGCCATTTGTCTTTGTCTTCTACAGTTTTAGTGCTCTTTTATAAGAATAAAACCTATTCTGTACTCAGAAGTACAAGTAAGTTATGTTTTGTATATATTTGTGTGGTAATAAGTTGAATAATAAATTTCCACAGTCTTTTACATGAGACTTAGAGATGTTGTAAAGCTTCACAGAGTATATTATCATCATCATAGTTACTATTAGTTTTAGTGAATAAAATGCTGTGTATATAATCCTTTGGAGTATACTTTGAATGTTGCAATGGAAAATGTTAGAACATCTCGTGTAATTTGCCAGTCTATGTATTAACATTCTGGTAAGATTCCTTGAAGAGGGGAGAGGGTTGCCTTGATGTTTATGAAAGTCCCTTTATCCAAGGAATTTAAGGTACCCTCCCATTTGGATCAAACCTGATTACCCCCATTATCCAGGGTATTGAGGGTGTAGCACTTCTCAGATAATGTAATACTCAAAATCCACACGTAGCACCCCGCATGGCAATGCTCATCCTCCTCTCACGGAGGTTTAAAGCCCGAAGGTTGAGGCTCATCCTGAGCTTGTAGAGGCGACGTTGGTGGAGGTGACCGTCGGTGGAGGCACGACTCCTGAAGGGCTGCTCTTGAGGACCAGCCTCCGTCTCTGGGCTCTCCTGCGATGTCTTCCGTCCACGCATACGTAGTACCAGCGACACCCACCGTGACTCTGATGGTGAGTCTGGGAGATGAGGGGCGAGGAAGAGGGTGTTAGTAGGGTTAGTGGAGATTAGTGGCATTAGCTGGCTGGTGATGGTAGTACGTGGATGGTAAGAGGTGACTGGTGAAGGTGTTAGGTCACTGCTGATGTTAGCTAGCTGATCACTGCTGGGGTGTTAGTTGTCAGTTATTTTGTAGCAGCAGGGCTGTAAGTGTCATTATGTTAGTGGCAGTTGAGTTGATAATTAAATGATTTGCCTGGTTTTGTTAGACTTGCGATCTACTTTTGGTTTAGCAAAGCTAATAATTGTTTGCTAACAGTTTAGGGAGGTGTCTTGCTACTGGTTAATGACTTGATCCAAGGAATTGGAGTGTGCACTCGGATCAAACCTAATTACCTTACATTCCCAGGTACTGTATGACCCCTAAACTTCACATTAATAAAAAGTTCTAGATTGTTAGCTATGTTATTAGGGTTCCTCATTAACTATTTTAAATGCTGTGATTTGTATTAGTTCTATTATTTGCTGTTAGCTGATAGCAGGGGTGGCAGCAAGGGGAAAAGGGGCTTAAGCCCCCAAAGCAACCCCCCCCCCCATATTAAAAAGTAGTAATGCTGCTTCAAAATGTCTTCAACACCCTACACTTCCAATCAGATAGCAACCCCTAAGCTTCCCCCCCTCCCCTTACCTTTCCTCATAAAAATTCTGGCATTGCCCCTGGCTTGCAGTAAGTTACATTGGTTATTTGTATTAAATAACTATGATTGATATGAAATCAGAATTGAAACAAATGAGATGAAAAGGCTGTATATTTCAACCTCAGCATCCCTTAGCAGAGAGGTATATATGTTAAGTGTGTGTGTGGGGGGGGGGGGATCTGTTAATGAGGGTTGTAAGGGTGAAAAAATTCACCGATGAACTGTTCTGGAGAGACGTCATTTGGTGAGGAATCCTAGAGAGCAAATGAACTTTGTTAAGAATGAAAGAGGAAAAAAGTTTGATGGGGAGGTGGTGGTACTGGAAAGATGGAGAGGATAGAACTGATGACTTAGCGATGAAGGAAAGGCAGTGATTTCGTACAAGGGGCAGGGAGGATAACACTGTATAGGACTAAGGAGGTGGATGTGGGGGGAAAAGTACATGAGGTAGTGGGTAGAATGAAAGAAGATAAAAGTGACTGGGATAAATGGGATTAAAACAGGTATTAAAAATAGGTGGAGATAGTGTTCGAGTGGTTGGTGTATTTATTCAGTATATGCATAACGGCTGGGAAGTTACCAAAGGAGTGGCAGAGCATGCATAGTTCCTTTGTACATGTATAGGGAAAAAGGGGATAATAAGTGTAAGAATTATTGGGAAATAAGCTTGCTGAGGAACATTATGGTAGAATTATTACTGGAAGAGTTTGAGGTAAGACATTAGGATTGCAGAGTTGCAAGGATGATTCAGAAAGGGTATAGGATGCATAGACTAAGTATTCACATTGAAGTATATAAGTGAGCAGTATCTAGATATAAAGGAGCTGTTTGGTATATTTATAGATTTAGAAAAGGCATATAGTAGGGTGGATAGGGGCTACCATGAGGCAGATGTTGCAAATATGTGACATAGTAAGTAGTCTGCTACTACAGCAGCTCAGTGTTTTTTTTTTTTTTTTTTTTTTTTTTTTTTTTTTTTTTTTTTTCCCCAAGAATGAGGTGCAGGTTAGGGTAAGTAGGAGTGGAACTATTTCTCAGTGTAAGTAGGACTTAGGGATGCTTCATTTTGCCATATTTATTAACATATACTGTGTACGAATGGTATACAATACCGACAAGATGAGATTAAGACACATGCGCAACATCTGGGTATCTTTATTGTAGACGTTTCGCCAACCAGTGGCTTTATCAATACAAATTCTAGGACATAACTTGAAGACAGTAGAACTATGTACAGAAGATGAGGTAATCAGTCCCTCAACCTAGGAGTAGGTGCGAAGAGCACCATAGTTCTACTGTACATAGTTCTACTGTCTTCAAGTTATGTCCTAGAATTTGTATTGATAAAGCCACTGGTTGGCGAAACGTCTACAATAAAGATACCCAGATGTTGCGCATGTGTCTTAATCTCAACATATACTGTATGACCATTACGAGTTCAGCACTGGTTTATGATTATAATTAACATACAGATGGGGTTGTGAAAAAAATGAATATTAGGGTGTTGGGAAGGGGTGTGGAATTGAAAGACGTTGGATGTGATACAAAATGGGAGTTATCCACGTTGCTCTTTACTAATGACAGTTCTTTTTGGAGGTGTTAGAGACAACTTATAAAGGTTGGTGAATAATTTTTTTTTTTTTTTTTTTTTGGGGGGGGGGGGGGGTCTAAAAGGAGGCAACTGAAAGTAAACATAGAAAAGAACAATGTGATGAAAGTAACAAGCTCAGGCAATAAATGGAATCTGGTTAGGAGGGACTATGGAGGAAGTGGATGTATTTAAATATTTGGGTGTGGACATGTCGCCAGATGGGTCTAAAGTGAACCACAGAATAGATCAGGTGGGTGGTGCATTGAAGTATCTGTGAAAGAAGTTTATGGAGGGAAAAAATGAGGGGGATGGGGGGGGAGATGTGTATGTGCCAAAGTAGTGGAACAGTACCAGGATTTTCATTTGATTGCGAGAGACGGGTTTTGCATGTTGCAACAAGGCTAGAGGCAATGTTTGAGAGTAATGTAAGGTGTAAGTATAATGCAGATAATTCGAAGCATAGAAAACAGTAGGTACTGTGGGATCACAAAAGGTATAATTCAGAGGGGTCGAGTTGGTTTGGGCATGTTAGCGGTGTATAAATCTGGGGTGGAGGAGGAGTAGGAGACAATTTTAGGAGTTTGAACACCCAGCATGCTTGTGTGAACTTAAGAGTGAATGGAGACCAGTCATATTTTCATGGATTTGCTGTTGGAATCTGAGCAAGGTAAAGGGATTCAGGAAATCCAGTTAGCCAGGCTTGAGTCTTGAAGATGGGAAGGGGGCAGTGCTTGCCTGCACTCTGAAGGAAGGGTAGGGATGTTGCAATTGGAGGATAATTTTATCGTGATGCTAGTACATTTCTGAAAAAAATGACGACTAACTGAACGATGGCTACAGTGTTTTCTTAGGGTCACCCTGCCTTGGCAGGAGATGGTAAAGGGGAGGGGGGAGGAGTAATGTAGGTGTATGAGAAATGTGGAAAGGCTTAAAAGGAAATGTAAGAGCAAAATGGTACTGTATTAATACACTATCTGGGTATGAGACGGGTTTAGAATGTTGCAGTGAGGAGGCTAGAGGCACCGGAGATGAGTTTGAGAGCAGTGTGTTAATACGCACAGAAATTAGACGTTAGTGCTGGCATCACCAAGGGTATAACTCAAGAGATGAAGGGTTGAGGTGGTTTGGGCAGGTATAGAGAATGGAGAAAGTGTGATGGTGTATAAATTTCGTGAAAGTAGGGGTTGCCTCAAAAATTATTTATTTAGCAGGCTTACAAGTGATCTGCTTGGCAGTGGGTGAGAGGGGAAGCAATTCATAGTGGTGGTAACTGGCGAGAAACTGCTTGGTTTGGGAATAGCTGAGTGAAACAAGCTGCCTAGTAGCATCACTGAAGTTAGCACCTAGGATAGCTAAGAGAAAGGTTGGATGTGAGGACTTTCCTAGAATGGGCCAGTAGGAATGCTACTGTACTCTTACATAGTTTCATTAGGAAGGAGTGTGGAGAATTTGTGCTGGATTTTAGGATTTTTTGGCATATGTAATGGCATCTGATATTCACTGTCCTAGCGACAAATATCAAAGTTGGCTTTAGAAGTGAGCTGATGATTGTGGGTTCTGTTGTTTGTAGTAACACTAGTTCAGAAGCATAGAGCTTTACCAGTTATTTTGATAGCTGTGTCGTAGATGGTTGAGTTGCCCTGGCCATATCCGACTGCTCTCACGTTGGGCTCATCTCAAGTTTAAATTGTTCATTTCAACTCGATCGTCCCACAAATAAGTATGAACACAAGTGTTAAATTCTTCCACAAACATTCAAAGTCATACATTTATTGGAAAAAAAAATAGCCAAAAATTACATATATAACATGTACATGCAGTAGGTAATGTTTTTATTAAAAACGTAAATATAAAAGGACTAAAGCTTAAACGTATGAAAGGCAAAACTGATAAATTAATCAAAGTGAGCAATCAGCCCTGAGAGGTAAGCATTCAGGTAGCTCTGTATCATTCTAAATTGCATAATATCACCTCAAGGTGTTCATAACATGTGCATATACAAGGCTAATAGTAATATAATTAAGCCCTAAACCCGACAGGGTCACAGCGCTATATACAGGGATAGTCAATTTTCTTCAAGGAGAAGCTGTATAGCCCTTGTGGCTTAGCACTTCTTTTTGATTATAATAATAATAATCAAGAAGTGGGTGCCTTGATGCTGAAGGTTTATAATCCAAGAATTGGAACCTTTCCTTCCCTTCGATTTAACCTGATGGCCACTATTCCCTGTATGACCCTTATGGGTTTAACACTTCCCATAAACAGCAATTTTGTTTGTAAGTGCAAAATTTTATATTACAGAAGTGAAATACATGTATACACATGAGCACATATGGTTGTCACTGAGCGTGATAATTACACTGGCACAGGTTTCATTATTCACTCAGTGACAGCCTACACTGAAATATGCAGACTAGCAAGTCACACTGAGGAGTGTTGGGTTTTTAACCCCCCCCCCCCCCATTTAACACATTAGGAGGTACACTACACTAGGACATGCTGGAGGTAACAACTGCCACAAAATGCTTTCAAATAAGGCTCCAATAATAGTCAATCGACGTGTAGGCTGCAGTAACAGCCAACCGACGTTTAGTAATGCTTACAGCAGAGAACACGCAGGCACAATACACAAATAACCTGCTGTGATTAGTTAATAATCCAGGTCAGACCGAAACAATCAGTTTTCTTTTGTGTGGGTTATTTGTGTATTACAGGCAAAATGGGTCTAATGACAATGACAGATCACCGAGATTAGAGTTTCAAATACAATAAGGTAACATGGCACACAATGCTGTTAATTTCAGGTAGTGATAATCCCCCTCGAGATGGGTGGTGCCTTGAGGTCTCTTGATCCAAGGTATTGAAGCTACCCTCCCCTTCCTCGGATCAAACCAGATAACCTCATTAGCAGGTGCTGTGCGACCTATGGGTCGCACAGCACCTGCTAGATGTGGAGTGGAGGCGAACAGGTGGGTGCTACAAGATGTGGAGTGGGGAGTGAACAGGTGGGTGCTACAAGATGTGGAGTGGGGAGTGAACAGGTGGGTGCTACAAGATGTGGAGTGGGGAGTGAACAGGTGGGTTCTACAAGGGGGTGGACTGGTACATTTAAGGAGAAGCATTAAATTCATAGTGGTCATAAAGCACTTGGGAAATGGAAGGCAATTAGCTTCAATCCTAGGGAGGGGAGAAAAAGTTAAATTCCTTGAATCAAAGAACTCTTGCTACTTTCCCTTCAGGGAAAGTGAATTGGGTGAATGTGCTACAAGGAATGGACTAATCAGGTTCCAGAACACCAGGTGGGTGCTACAAGGGGTGGAGCGGTGTCAAGCTCCGGGACACCGGGTGGGTGCGGGCACGGATGGAGAACCTATGAGCAGCACGGGTGGCATAGGAGCGGGACAAGACTGGGGAACCTGCAAAAATCACAAATTACACACCAAGAATATTACATCGTGGTACCTGGAACAGTGTTACACACCCACAATTCTGGTCTATCCTGGACCATTATGAAAGTCACAACTGAGAAAACAGGAGAAAGCCAAGGACAATGCCAGCTATTTGACACTTGGGGAAAAGCATCAATAGAAACAAAACCAAGACTAAGGTTGTTTAGGAATGTTAATAGGGGCCAATGCAACAGCATATGTGTAGGTTAGAAAGGGATGGTTATGATCTCTGATGTAATTTTTTTTTTTTTTTTTTTTTTTTTTTTTTTTTTGGTCAGGTCACCATGGACTCGCTAATTTGGGGTCATTAGGCAACGAGAAGGCGAAATGAAGTGGTTGGTAATGACTCGAGAACCCTATCATTTGTGTAAAGCACACATTGTGTGCCCCCATAGAGGGTGACTCAAACCTTGGAATAAAGGATGGGGGCTGCATAGAGGACCATATAAGCCCAAGGAAGCAGCTAAGAGGGAATTCGGGGAGCACTCTGGGTGGTGTCCTCTTCAAGGGGGGCTCCTCGGCGTGGTGAAGAGGCTCTTGGTCTGAGGAATTAGCCCTGTCGGTCTTCTTCCTCAGACCAAACCTAATTACCCCCCATTCTCCCATCCTCCCCTTTTTCCATTCCTCCTCCTCCTCCCCACCCCTCCCTTTTGCCCTTCCTCTTTTTGGCCTTTGGGATTTCTCCCACAGGCGCTCTAGTTCCTAGGTAGGGGAAAGGACACTGGGGTCCATCCCATTCTGTTAGAGGTTCTTGGCGGTGGCGTAGTTTGCCGTGGAATCTGGATTGCCTGGGGATGTCCCGATCCCTCTCCGGTATCCCGGAGTAGCTTTGGGTGTCTTTCGGGCGATGGGTGTATCTCTGGAAGCCACCTTTCGGATACCGGGGGTGGTGGCCGAAGGAGGTATGCTTTGTGGCGGATATCCGGCCACCCTCTCTTTTGTCCACCGAGGTAACTCGGCAGATGTGAGGTTGCTATCCCGGATTGCTGGTTTACTGGCATGAAGGGTAGGGTATGGCACGGGTTCCATGCTGCATCTGCGCTACTAGCGGTGTTGAGGTCCTCTTGGGCGTGGAGGGAGATTTCCGGCCCTTTCATTCCTCCTGGGAACTATTCCTCCCCGCTCCCCCCTTTTTTTATTCTTTTTTTTTTTATTTTTATTTTCTTTTCTTTTCTTAAAAACAAAAAGCAAAGGAGTAACCTAACCATGGCAGCCCTAGTCCATGAACCCACTACCCCCGGGCCCCTTCTTGATACCGCACCCCATTCTGACCCTGCCTTGTGTTTAGATCACTCTTCGGACACTCCTGATGCCCCTGTACCTCTTGCTGGTGCTGTTTCCTCACCCGCTTCAGGTACCGGGGCTTCGACTGACTCCTTCGATTTGTCTGAACTCCGCTCTCCTTTGACTATGCTTTCGGCTTCTCCCACTACGGTACGGCAATTTTCGAATCGCCTGCCCATTTCACGCCGGACCAACTCCGGTCCTACTCCTAAACACCAACGTCAATCTCCTGATGATGCTCCTTCGTTACCTTCCCATTCTACTCGGAAAAGACTGACACGTCAAGCACTCTCTCCACGCTCAGTTTCGGACCACACAATGGACTAAATTCTTTACTTTAAGACCGACTAATTCTTCTGCCTACCTTTCTGACCATAGTATTGGCAAAGCTCTCCTGCGTCATGTTGGTAGAGATATTTCATTTCATGCTCTCAAGAGCGGTATGCGCATCGTCACTGTCCAGAATGCTACCCAAGCTCATGATCTTTCTCTCCTTTCGAATATCGATACTACTACTATCACTATTGAAAAACATCTTTCTCTCAATTCTTGTAGTGGTACTGTCATTCTGCCCCATACCATAGTCCAACAGAATTTCCAGTCATGTGGCAATGACATTTTTGAACAGCTGGAACTCCAGGATCTCCCAATCCTCAAAGTAGACACTTATGTCCTTCCTGCCCGGGGGCGGAGACGTTACCCTTGCAATGTGGCTCATTTAACTTTTGACAGCCGAGAACTCCCGTCCTCTGTATGTGTCGCGGGACATCGGTTACAAGTTCGAAAGGTGATACCTACACCACAACAATGTAGAAATTGCTGGCGTTTTGGTCACCCAGCGAAATACTGCAGATCTATGGCCGAATGCCCAGTCTGTGGTGCCGACGACCATTCTAATACATCTTGCAGTCAACCTCCATCTTGCCTTAATTGTAATGAAGCTCGCCCTTCGTACTCCCGCCGTTGCCAGGTCTACTTAAATGAATGTGAAATCCGTTGCCTCAAAGAGGCAGAAGGTCTCCCTTATGCTATGGCAGTTACTCATCTCCGCCTCCAAGGGAGACTACCCCGTGTTTCTTATTCTCGTGTTTCCAAACATCCCCCCACTTCTGGGGTCCCATCTTGTGCGGCCTCCTCTGTTGTTACCCCTCCCATAGCCACTACAGCATCTAATCCTTTTGCTGTCCTTGGCTCTGACATCCCGACTACAACTTAGTCTGTTCTCACATCTTCGCGTCCTTCCTCACAAGCCCCAGTATCGACAAGACCTCGTACGACACCTAATACCAATCGCCCCTCTACTTCTCAGAAGTCCAAAAAATCCACATTGCTCAAATCTTCTTTGCCCCTTCCTTCCCTTCTTCCACCTCCACACTTTACCTTTCCAGTCTCTGTACCTAGTTCTTCCCCTCTCTCTGGCTCTATTACAAGTGTGGAGATTCACCCTCCTCCTCGTACTATGCCTTCCACCCCCGTCCCCTCCCAAGTTTCTCCCTCTTCTGCCACCTCCCAGGTTTCTGCCTCTTCTGTCCCCCCCCCCCACACTTCATCTCCAGTTTCTTACACTCTTCCCTCCCCCTCTACTTTGGTACAGTCCATTACTGTCCCAATCTTTACTCACCCTCCGCCTTCTATCTCCAATATGGTCTCCCATATATCTTTGAATTCAGAAACACTTGAAGCCATTTCAGAATATATTGCAGAGACTAAACCTTCAATGGACACTGATTCACTTCCTGTTCCTTCTCTTCCCTCTCCTCCATCTTCACAACGCTCCGTTCCTTCGCTACTTGAACATCTTCCAATGACACCACACGTTGACTTTTCTAACCCCTCTAGTCCGTAGGTGCCTTTACCTACAGATTCCTGATATTTTCTTCATCGCCAATCATGGCCTATTTACAGTGGAATATCCGCGGCCTAAGGGGTAATCGGGGTGAGCTTCAGATGTTGCTTTCCAGGTTTTCCCCTGTTGGTGCTTGCTTACAAGAACCAAAATTACACTCGGCTGTTTTCCAACCTATCTCAGGCTATAATTTATTGTATTCTTTGGATCCTTTCTCAGATGGGACCTTTAATGAAAGTGCCCTTCTTCTACGCAATGATATTCCGTACTGTCAACTATTTGTCCATACCTCGCTGCATTACACTGCAGCCCGTATCCACTTGAATAAGTGGTTTACAATATGTTCTTTATATCTCTCTCCTTCTCGAGCATTTTCTATCCCAGACTTTGCCTTTCTTGTTTCATCCTTACCACCACCACTTCTGTTACTTGGTGATTTTAATGCCCACCATTTCCTCTGGGGGGGGGTGTCTCATTGTGACTCGTGTGGCATTCAGTTGGAGGCTTTTCTCGCCTCTCACCCCCTCCATGTTTTAAATACGGGTACTCCCACCCATTTCGATCCTCGTACTCATACTCTCTCTTGCATCGATCTATCAGTCTGCTCTTCCTCCACTGCACTAGACTTCACCTGGTCTGTTCTACCAGACTTACATGACAGCGATCATTTTCCGATCATTCTTACTTCTCCTTCCTATTCACCACCTTTCCGTAGCCCTTGCTGGCAATTTGATTGGGCAAATTGGGATCTTTACTCACACCTCACTGCTTTTAGTGAGGTTCCTTCATCCTCCATTGATGAGCTCCTACACATCTTCTCGACGTCAGTTTATACCGCAGCTTCTCATTCTATACCCCAAACCTCAGGCAGGCATTCTCAGAAGTGCGTGCCTTGGTGGTCTCCCGCTTGTGCTCGTGCAGTACGTTTGAAACGTGCTGCATGGGGCAGGTACCAGTACAATAGAACCGCTGAGAGACTTCTTGATTTTAAGCAGAAGCGTGCGATCGCTCGCCGTGTCATCCGTGAAGCTAAACGCACTTGTTGGCGAGACTGTTTCCACCATCACCTCTGCTTCTTCTATGAGTGCAGTCTGGAAAAAAGTGAGGAAATTGAGTGGTAAATACTCTCCTGACCCAGCTCCTGTTCTACGGGTCGCTGGTGTTGATGTAGCAAACCCTCTCGACGTTGCCATTGAACTTGGCACACATCTGGTCCGTATTTCCTGAGGGCTCCATCTATGCCCCTCGTTTCTTTCCTCAAAGTCTGCCAGAGAGTTAGTGCCCTTGGACTTTTCTTCTCTCAGAGAAGAACAGTATAATGTGCCTTTTACACTTCAAGAACTGGAGGCAACGCTCTCAGCTTGCCAATCATCGGCAGCTGGGCCTGACGACATTCATATTCGTATGTTACAACATTTACATCGGTCAGCCCTTGTAGTCCTCTTACACCTCTTCAATCTTATTTGGGCACAAGGAGTTCTTCCCCAGCTGTGGAAATCTGCCATTGTTCTCCCTTTCCGCAAACCGGGTACTACAGGACATGATGCCTCCCACTATCGCCCCATCGCTCTTACTAGTGCAGTTTGCAAAGTGATGGAACGTCTCGTAAATCGACGTTTAATGTGGTATTTAGAGACACACAACAGTCTCTCCGCTAGTCAATATGGCTTTCGTAAGGGTCGTTCTACCATAGACCCGTTACTACGCTTGGATACGTTGTAATGCCTTTGCGAATAATCACTCAGTTATTGCCATATTTTTTGACCTTGAGAAGGCATATGACACAACTTGGAGGTATAACATTTTGGCCCAGGCCCATTCCTTAGGCCTCCGAGGCAATCTACCATCCTTCCTTAAGAACTTTTTAACTGACAGACATTTCCGTGTTCGAGTCAATAATGTTCTTTCCCCGGACTTCGTCCAAGCTGAAGGTGTCCCTCAGGGATGTGTTCTAAGCGCAACACTTTCTCCTTGCTATAAATGATTTGGCCTCTGTTCTTCCACCCAATATTTGGTCATCACTCTATGTTGATGACTTCGCTATTGCTTGTGCAGGCGCTGACTGTCATCTTATTGCAGTTTCTCTCCAGCATGCGGTCGACCGTGTTTCCACTTGGGCCACCACGCATGGGTTTAAATTTTCAAGTACCAAAACTCACCAAATTACTTTCACTAGACGCTCTGTTATCTCCGATCATCCTTTGTATCTCTATGGCTCCCGTATCCCCGAACGTGATACAGTCAGGTTTCTAGGCCTTCTCTTTGACCGTCGGTTATCCTGGAAACCTCACATAACCTCTCTGAAGGCAATTTGTCACAGTCGGCTAAACCTTCTTAAAACCCTTGCTCATCTTTCCTGGGGAGCTGATCGTCGAACTCTGCTTCGCCTACATTCGGCCTTCGTTTTATCGAAACTCGATTATGGTGACCAGATTTATTCCGCAGCCTCTCCTGCTACTCTCTCTAGCCTTAACTCTATCCATCACCAAGGATTACGTTTGTGCCTTGGTGCTTTTCGCTCTTCCCCTGTTGAGAGCCTCTATGCAGAAGCGAATGTTCCATCCTTGTCTGATCGCCGTGATGCCCATTGCCTTCGCTACTATGTACGCTCTCACGATCTACACAATCCTTCCATTTATAGAATGGTCACCGATATTAGTAAACATTCATTATTCGTTCGCCGCCCCTGTTTGCTCCGTCCCTTTTCTCTTCGCCTACATTCACTCTTGTCTTCCCGTCAGTTACCACCTTTATATGTTCATGTAGCATCTCACTTTTCCCTACCCCCCTGGGAAGTTTCAGCTGTTCGGGTCTGTTCTTTCTCGCTCCCTTGCTCGAAAGCTCAACTGCCTACGGTGGCTTCCCGCTCTCTTTTTCTTGATCACTTCCACTCCCATTCTCATGCCACCACTGTGTACACAGATGGCTCTAAGTCTTCAGACGGCGTTGGATTCGCAGCAGTGTTTCCGGACAGCGTCGTGCGGGGACATTTACTATCTTCAGCTAGCATTTTTACTGCTGAACTGTATGCCATTCTTGCAGCACTTATTCGTATCGCATCTATGCCTGTGTCATCATTTGTAGTAGTCTCAGACTCCCTTAGTGCTCTACAGGCTATACGAAAATTTGATACATCTCATCCCCTAGTTCTCCATATCCAACTTTGGCTACGCCGTATCTCTACCAAACATAAAGATATTATTTTTTGTTGGGTCCCTGGTCATGTCGACATACAGGGCAATGAACAGGCAGACACTGCTGCGCGGTCAGCAGTACATGACCTACCAATTTCCTATCGAGGTGTTCCATTTCTGGACTATTTTGCTGCAATAGCTACCCACCTTCACACCCGTTGGCAACAACATTGGTCAACTCTGCTCGGTAACAAACTTCATTCTATTAAACCGAGCATAGGTTACTGGCCGTCTTCTTGTCATCAGTGCCGAGGTTGGGAGACCACTCTCTCCCGCCTTCGCATTGGTCACACTCGTCTTACTCATGGGTATCTCATGGAGAGGCACCCTGTTCCTCTCTGTGAGCAGTGTCAAGTTCCAGTATTGATTAGCCACATTCTGTTAGACTGCCCTCTATCAACGAGCACGCAGAATTTACCTCCGTCGTCGTCTTCGTTCTACTACTCTCTCTTTACCTTCCCTTCTTGCTGATGGACCCTCCTTTAATCCTGACTCTCTCATTGACTTCTTGACGACTGATTTACTCCACAAACTCTGATGATACTTTTCGCACTCCCCTCAGCCCTTTCTAGTTCAGTCTCTTGCTGCCCTTTACCCTTTCACCATCCACTGCCCCGCTGTTATCCGTAACCTATTACTCATCCATCTCCCTTTTGCCACCTGATGCCCTCGCTTCCTTCCTGCCCTGCAGCGCTGTATAGTCCTTGTGGCTTAGCGCTTCTTTTTGATTATAATAATAATGTGACTATGGTAAGAAAAATGAATGAACATTCCGGTGACTTGCAGTGGACAGAATAAGATAAACCATGACACGAGGTTCAAGTAAGTAGTGATAAAGGACTAACATTCAGCTTCAAATCTGAAGCAAAATTTAAAGCACGTGTGAAAGATGCCAGAGTCACCTAGCCAGTGAACAAATGCATCTAAACCATATTGAAAATTAATACACATCGAGAGTAGAAAAAAAAATTGAAATGTTGTATTCTGTATAATGTTTAGCAAGTTAGTACTCTGGCTTTCTCTTATTTTCCCTTTAATTCAGAAAGGGGGGGGGAGCTAAACCTGTAGGGATCATACAGCACATGGCAAGACTTCATATTGCATCATTATAATTATTACAATTAAAACTAAGTGCTAAACCCAACTTGGTTCAAGAGAACTTTCCTGGCATCAAGGAACATTCCTTTTCTCTCAAATGTGACTTTGTAATAGTTCAGGAAGAATTGATGTGCCTTTTTAAAATAAGCAGTGCCATATGATCCTGGTGGGTTTAGCGCTTACTTTTGATTATAATAAGAAACCCCAGAGGGTGTCAGTGCTAAAATGGCTCAAATTTCCCGCTTCAGATTATGGGTTGACAAACACCCCACATTACAGAGATGCCTCTATCCCAGAGAAGGTCTCAACCTCCCATTTTCCCCAGTTATACTAATGTAGCGCTTCCCTTATTGAATATCTTCCATTCCCCACCAAGAGCTATATAACCCCTACAGGTTGAGCTCTTCTGCATAACACTAATATGGAGGCTTGACTGCTTCAGACAGAATTGTTAACATATATTATTATTATTATTATAATCAAAAAGAAGCGCTAAGCCACAAGGGGTGTACAGCTGTTAACATATAACACAACACAGATTGCTGACCTTTACATATACTGTATGGAGGGTTTCAGTCCACAAAAAGGGACTACACAAAAAATATATTACCAAGCTCATTCCTGGACTGAAGGCAGATTTAGCCTGGGACACTTGTGCAGGTTTATAGATATAAGTAGAAATGTCTATGTTTAATATTACAGAGGCTGTCACGAGAAAAAAAAAATGCAAAATTCCTTTACACGAGTATCAAGGTCTGTCAATTTGTGGTGGGCTTTTGAATCTTTTGGTTACCATACGGTCAGTTTATATACATATATATATATATATAAATGGGTTGCTAAAGAGTAGGACAGAGAACCAAGAGACTAGTGGATGAGCCTGGGAAGGAAGATTGGGTAGCAGAGCTCATGGAAAGGGAAGAAGAGTGGGGAATGAAGCTAGAAAATGGAGGAGAGAATAGCTGCAGAGCAAGAATGGGAGCTATAAGCAACAGCAGCAAAAGCTAAGATACAGCTTAAAAAAAGTACTGAAAAATCTGAAACAGTCCAAAGAACTAAAGAATGATACATGCGACATCAGGAACTGCTACATCAGTTACAAACAAGGGGACTGTAAGGACTAAAAGAGTTATACTTTGTTGAGGCTCTATGAGACTACCATAGAGCCCAAGAAAAGACAAGAAGCACACCAGGATCAAATGAGGGGACGTACGAAAATGGAGCTAAGCTATATGCAGAGGCCCTAACAGACCACAGAAGTGCCCAAGAAAAACTGAGAAGGGAAAATGACAGACCACTGAGCACAGGGACATCAGACAGAGAAGAGATTGAAAGAACGCTGCAATGAAGGCAACCAAATCGACTCGGGGGATGCAAAGGAAAATGCAGTGAAAGGACAAAAGGGAGAGGTCAGTTTTTGTTTACGGGCTCCAGGAAGTTGAATGGGAAACTTATGAAGCAAGAAGACAGGATAAAAAAGTGAATGAAAGTATCATGAAACAGAAGAGGACAGCATGAACCAGTTGACAAATTTTCTGAGAATAGGGTGGTTTACAACAAGAAAAAACTGGCCAAAGTGATATTCAAGGCAGAATCAGCTCAAAGCAGGATCCTGCCGGAGAAAGCATGGCTAAGGGACATACCGGAGGGTGTACCTCAACCACAACAGAACATAATTAACTGAAAGAGGGTACAAAGATGCAAGGAGGAAAGAGAGGCAACGAGAGATGAGCAGGAGAACCCAGACTTGGGAGGAAGAGCAAATACAACCTCCCTCAGAACCACCTACAGGACCTCAACCACAACCCAAATGCAACCTGTCTAACCTAATACCCACAGACCGTACCCACTCCCCTCATCACAAACTCCACCCCTACAGCAACCTCCCATAGTTCCCTGCCAGGTCTCCCACTCCCCCAACCCTAACATTCTCCTCAGACCACAGTTTTAGAAAAGTTGAAGGTTTGGTATATGAATGTGGATGGAAAAACAAATGTGGGGAGTGGCATGAAAGAACCAAGAGCATCATAGCACTCACAGAAACAAAACTCATCGGGATAACAGACAATCTTCCCACCCGGATATCAGATCCTAAGGAAAAATGGAGGGAGTAGAGGGGGAAGAAGAGTTGCACTGCCCACTGAGGAAATGGAAGAATGGGCAAAAGGGGGGAACAGTCATTGCAGTGATGTACAACCCACCACAGAACTGCAGGAGGCCAAGAGAAGAAAATGAGAGCAACAGAGCAACGGTGGATATACTAGCTAAGTTGGCCAGAGCTCACATGCATAGATCAAAGTTACTAGTTATGGGTGATTTCAATCACAAGGAGATTGGGAAAATCTGGAGCCACATGGGGGTCCCAAAACATGGAGAGCCAAGATGATGGATGTGGTACTGGAAAACCTCATGCATCAACATGTTAGGGACACTGCCAGAGAGAGGCAAGGATGAACCAACAAGACTGGACCTCGTATTCACCGAGTAGCTCGGACATCGAGGGCATCACATATGAAAGCCCCCTTGGAGCTAGTGATCATGTGGTTTTGAGCTTTGAATACACAGAGTTACAAGTAGAGAGGGTAACAGTAGGATGGGAAAAGCCAAACTACAAAACAGGGGACTACACAGGCATGAGGAACCTCCTGCAGGAGGTTCAATGGGAAAGAGAATTGGTAGGAAAATAAGTAAAGAAAATGGACTATGTGACAAGAAAATGCAAGGAGGCAGAGAAAAGGTTTAAGTGCAACAGAAATAATGGGAAGATCAGAATGAGCCCTTGGTTTACCCAAAGGTGTAGGGAGGCAAAAACTAACTGCACTACAGAACAGAAAAAGTACAGAAGACAAAGGACCCAGGAAAATAGAGGTTAGTCGGAGAGCCAGAAACTAGTATGCACAGATAAGGAGGGAGGCCCAGCGACAGTATGAAAACGACCTAGCATCTAAAGTCAAGTCTGACCTGAAGGTGTTGTATAGCCTCATCAGGAGGAAAAAAAACCCACCAAGGACCAGGTAATCAGGCTGAGGAAAGAATGTAAGGAGCTCACAAGAAACGACCAAGTAGTATTTGAGGAGCTTAACGTGAGATTTAATTATTTACAGTGGAGACAGAAAGGACCCCAGGAAGTCAGAATAGGGGGGTACAACAAGGAAGCAGAGATGCTGTGTGTCCCACTAACAACAGTTTTCAACACATCCATTGAAACTGGGCAAGTACACGAGGTATGAAAGATGGCAACTGTAGTCCCCAGTGATAAGAAAGGACACAGACATGAGGCACTAAACTACACCCCTCGAGGGAGGTTCCTTAACGCTGGTGAGGGGCTCTTGATCTAGGGAATTGGATGTGCTCCAGTTCCCTGAATTGAGTCTGAATACCTTCCATTCTACCCCTCCCCCCACATGCCCAGTGTCACTGACGTGTATAGTATGCAAAAGTCATGGAGATTATCAGGAGAGTGGTGGAGCACCTAGAATAGAACAAGCTTATAAACAACAACCAGCACGGATTCAGGGAAGGAAAATCCTGTGTCACATACCTACTGGAGTTTTATAAGGTAACGGAAGTAAGACACGAGAGAAGGGGTGGGTAGATTGCATTTTCTTGGACTGCAAAAAGGCCTTCAACAGAGTTCCTTGCAAGAGATTAGTGCAAAAGCTAGAGGATAAGGCACACATAACAGGAAGAGCATGCAATGGATCAGAGAATACCTGACAGAGGCAACAACGAGTCATGGTACATGAAATGTCAGAAAGGGCACCTGTGACAAGCGGGGTTCCACAGGGATCATTCCTAGGACCAGTGCTATTTTTGGTATATGTGAATGACATAACTGAAGGGATAGACTCTGCAGATGATGTGAAGTTAATGAGGATAATTAAATCGGATGAGGATTAGGCAGGACTACAAAGAGACCTGGACAGGCTGCGAGCCTGGTCCAGCAACTGGCTTCTCGAATTTAACCCCGCCAAGTGCAAAGTCATGAAGATCGGGGAAGGGCAAACAAGACTGCAGAGTATAGGTTAGGTTTACCTGGAGTGTGTTTTGGGGGTCGACGTCCCCAGGGCTCGGTCTGAGACCAGGCCTCATGGTGGATCAGGGTCTGATCAACCAGGCTGTTACTGCTGGCTGCACGCAAACTGACGTACGAATCACAGCCTGGTTGGTCACATACTGACTTTAGGTGCCTGTCCAGTGCGTTCTTGAAGATTACCAATAGACCCCTGGCTATCCCCCTTATGTATGCTAGGAGGCAGTTGAACAGTCTTGGGCCCCGGACACTTTGTGTTGCTTCTCAATGTACTCGTGGCGCCCCTGCTTTTGACTGGGGGCATGTTACATTTCCTGCCGAGTCTTTTGTTTTCATCGGCCAAAGACTGCAAACCTCACTCAAGGGAAAGGATCTTGGGGCGAGTATAATACCGAGCACATCTCCTGAGGTGCACATCAACCAGATAACTGCTGCAGCATATGGGCACCTGCCACACCTGAGATCAGCATTCTGATACCTCAGTAAGGAATCGTTCAAGACTCTGTACTCTGTGTACGTCAGACCCATACTGAAGTATGCAGCACCAGTTTGGAACCCACACCTGGTCTAGCACGTCAAGAAATTAGAGGAAGGGCAAAGGTTTGCAACAAGACTAGTCCCGGAGGTAAGGGGGTATGTCCTATGAGAGTTTAAGGAAACTACCCGAGGACACTGAAGGATAGGGGGTATATGATAACGATGTATAAAATACTGAGAGGAATTGAAAAGGTGAGCAGGGCCAGAATGTTGCAGAGATGGGATACAGGAACAAGAGTGCACAACTGGAAGTTGAAAACTTAGAAGAGTCACAGGGATGTTAGGCAGGATTCTTCGGCCTTAGAGTTGTCAGGAAGTGGAATATGGAGCCGGGAGAGAATGGACCTATGTAGCAGCAATCAGCGAAGATGTAGGGCCAGGAACTAACTCGAGTACACACACATTTGCAATTAACATTGATTACTATCCATATTCGAGCTCACACTCGTAGGGTACTGACCTGAGATGCTAATGGGGTACTACCAGTGTACTGACCTGGAACACTGCCGGGGGGATGGACAGCTTTGTGAGGCTCAGTGGGGAGGTCATGCAAATCGGAGGAGGCACGGCGAAGCTTCGGGGTTTTCACTACTTCGCGCCAGTACCGAACAGTGTCCTCGAAGACCCATGACACCTGTGTGCGAGTGTCTATATGTAAGTGCATGTACATGGGAAGGAAAAATAGCAGATCTCATTCTATATGAAGGCGATTGGTCAAGGACTAAACTCTAGTTTTGCTTAAAATTTACAATTGCAATTGATGTAAGTTTGAAGCTTTGATGTAATTGAGGGAACAGCCGGATGCCATTGTAATGTCAACATCGTTTTAGGATGGTTTACAATTTTAAGTCCAACGTTCTCTATTCAAGGGAGGTGCCCGATACCGGCGAGGGGGCTCTTGATCCAAGGAACTTGTCCAGTCCTGCCCTTCCCTTCATAAAACCTGACAGCTTACCAGTTTCCAGACGCTCTATGACCCTTAACGTACCTTGTTTAATACCATCTCTTACCTAGTAACCAGTGAAATGAAATTTCTTATGTATTTTACATTTTTGGTCTATGCTTTTAACTGGTGACATCATCCAAACTGGTGTAGTTCTATCATTTTCTCTTATTTTTGGTATGTTGTCCCTCTTAACGTTCAATTTTTTTTTTAAATAAATTTCACATTTCCTCTGTTGTGTCTAGTCGTCTATCTCTGTATTCCTTAATGGCAGCCTTGTATATTTTAGTATTTCTAACAAACTCTTCTTGAAATTATTTAGATTTATGAAAATGTCCTACTAGGCCTCTTATTACATTCATGGGGAAGGACTAAAACCATGCTATTTAATATTCTGATTAATGCTCTCCTAAATGCTCTACCTGCCTCACCTAAACATATAGCTATAAGCTATGCTGATGATATCATGATCCATACAACAGGGCATAAGAAGATGAATACCATTCTTAATGAAGTTCAAGCAATTTGTAATCGACTAGGCCTCATAATATCTTCCTCTAAAACAAAGATATTAACAAGCAAACGACATCCCCCACCCATCTATTTGCAGGGTGAAATCATTAGCTACGTTAAAACTTACAGATATCTTGGTGTAGATGTACCCTTTAACAAATCCACTATACCACAACTAAACAAGAAATGCAAAGCTAGGCTAAATGCTCTCAAAGCTGTTGCTGGCTATAATCCCAACTATGGTGCTAATGTGAGAATCGTGAGAATGATGTACATAGCCTATGTTAGGTCCTTAACTGATTATGCTGCTCCCATGTTGATATTAGAGAAAGTTCTCTCCGACCCTTGGAGTTAATGCAAAATGAAGCTCTCAGGATTATTCTTGGCTGTCCCAGATCTAAAAAAGTTCTTAACATGAGGAAGGAGCTTGGTATTTCTAGTATCAGTGATAGGATTATTGAGATTAACACTACTCGGTATTAGAATGTTGAGAAACGAACCAGACACTGTCACAATGAACCTTACCAAGTGTCTTAGAGGTAAATACACACAGATCTAAATGGATTGTGAAAACGTGCAATTACATCAAGTTTTATAACCTGTATGAACTGTATCACTGTAGGCAAGAGCATTTCACCCCTCCGTGGAAGATGTGTTCATTTAATATCACATACCTACAAGTCCCTCCCAAGAAGCTCATTGCTAGTAATCCCTTCCTTAAATCTCTTGTTAGAGCAACTGCTCAAGAAGAAATTTCTCACCTAGCTGGTAGTAATAAGTTATCACAAGTTATATACACTGATGGATCTAAACAGGAGTCTTCTGGCAGGGCTGCATCTGCTCTTGTTGCCACCTCCCTAGTTAAGAACGATAATAAATTTGTTGAGTTAGGCATAAGAATTAACAACTGGGCGTCTGCACTGCAAACTGAATTGTTTGCAATCCTAATGGCGCTAAAGCTAACCTATGACACCGAGCTTGACCATCATCATTACTGATTCTATGTCATCATTGAAGGCTCTTGACTCATATAATGACTCCAACAACATGCTCATTGGAGAAGCCAGGTACAGATACTCAAAAATTAGGGACAAAGGAATTAATGTACAATTGCTATGGATCCCATCACACATTGGATTACTCCTTACCTGGAGTTTACCTGGAGATAGTTCCGGGGGTCAACGCCCCCGCGGCCCGGTCTGTGACCAGGCCTCCTGGTGGATCAGAGCCTGATCAACCAGGCTGTTACTGCTGGCTGCACGCAAACCAACGTACGAGCCACAGCCCGGCTGGTCAGGAACCGACTTTAGGTGCTTGTCCAGTGCCAGCTTGAAGACTGCCAGGGGTCTGTTGGTAATCCCCCTTATGTATGCTGGGAGGCAGTTGAACAGTCTCGGGCCCCTGACACTTATTGCATGGTCTCTTAACGTGCTAGTGACACCCCTGCTTTTCATTGGGGGATGTTGCATCGTCTGCCAAGTCTTTTGCTTTCGTAGCGAGTGATTTTCGTGTGCAAGTTCGGTACTTGTCCCTCTAGGATTTTCCAGGTGTATATAATCATGTATCTCTCCCGCCTGCGTTCCAGCGAATACAGGTTTAGGAACCTCAAGCGCTCCCAGTAATTGAGGTGTTTTATCTCCGTTATGCGCGCCGTGAAGGTTCTCTGTACATTTTCTAGGTCAGCAATTTCACCTGCCTTGAAAGGTGCTGCTAGTGTGCAGCAATATTCCAGCCTAGATAGAACAAGTGACCTGAAGAGTGTCATCATGGGCTTGGCCTCCCTAGTTTTGAAGGTTCTCATTATCCATCCTGTCATTTTTCTAGCAGATGCGATTGATACAATGTTATGGTCCTTGAAGGTGAGATCCTCCGACATGATCACTCCCAGGTCTTTGACGTTGGTGTTTCGCTCTATTTTGTGGCCAGAATTTGTTTTGTACTCTGATGAAGATTTAATTTCCTCGTGTTTACCATATCTGAGTAATTGAAATTTCTCATCGTTGAACTTCATATTGTTTTCTGCAGCCCACTGAAAGATTTGGTTGATGTCCGCCTGGAGCCTTGCAGTGTCTGCAATGGAGGACACTCATGCAGATTCGGGTGTCATCTGCAAAGGAAGACACGGTGCTGTGGCTGACATCCTTGTCTATGTCGGATATGAGGATGAGGAACAAGATGGGAGCGAGTACTGTGCCTTGTGGAACAGAGCTTTTCACCGTAGCTGCCTCGGACTTTACTCTGTTGACGACTACTCTCTGTTCTGTTAGTGAGGAAATTATAGATCCATCGACCGACTTTTCCTGTTATTCCTTCAGCACGCATTTTGTGCGCTATTACGCCATGGTCACACTTGTCGAAGGCTTTTGCAAAGTCTGTATATATTACATCTGCATTCTTTTTGTCTTCTAGTGCATCTAGGACCTTGTCATAGTGATCCAATAGTTGAGAGACAGGAGCGACCTGTTCTAAACCCATGTTGCCCTGGGTTGTGTAACTGATGGGTTTCTAGATGGGTGGTGATCTTGCTTCTTAGGACCCTTTCAAAGAATTTTATGATATGGGATGTTAGTGCTATCGGTCTGTAGTTCTTTGCTGTTGCTTTACTGCCCCCTTTGTGGAGTGGGGCTATGTCTGTTGTTTTTAGTAACTGTGGGACGACCCCCGTGTTCATGCTCCCTCTCCATAGGATGGAAAAGGCTCGTGATAGGGGCTTCTTGCAGTTCTGAGTCTGGCCCTGGGGCAGAGTGCATGGGCATGTCATTTATCGCCTGTTCGAAGTCATTTGGCGTCAGGATAACATCGGATAGGCTTGTGTTAACCAAATTCTGTGGCTCTCATAAAAAATTCATTTTGATCTTCGACTCTCAGTCTGGTTAGCGGCTTGCTAAAAACTGAGTCATATTGGGACTTGAGTAGCTCACTCATTTCCTTGCTGTCATCTGTGTAGGACCCATCTTGTTTAAGTAGGGGCCCAATACTGGACGTTGTTCTCGATTTTGATTTGGCATAGGAGAAGAAATACTTTGGGTTTCTTTCGATTTCATTTATGGCTTTTAGTTCTTCCCGCGATTCCTGACTCCTATAAGATTCCTTTAGCTTAAGTTCGATGCTTGCTATTTCTCTGACCAGTGTCTCCCTATGCATATCAGATATATTGACCTCTTTTAGCCGCTCTGTTATTCTTTTCCGTCGCCTGTAAAGGGAGCGCCTGTCTCTTTCTATTTTACATCTACTCCTCCTTTTTCTGAGAGGAATAAGCCTTGTGCATACATCGAGTGCCACCAAGTTAATCTGTTCTAGGCATAAGTTGGGGTCTGTGTTGCTTAGTATATCTTCCCAGCTTATATCGGTTAGGACTTGGTTTACTTGGTCCCACTAAGTTTTTGTTATTGAAGTTGAATTTGGTGAATGCTCCCTCGTGACTAATCTCATTATGTCGGTCTGGGGCTCCACGCATACATGTCTGAACCTCAATTATGTTGTGATCCGAGTATATTGTTTTTGATATGGTGACATTTCTTATCAGATCATCATTGTTAGTGAAGATGAGGTCTAGTGTATTCTCCAGTCTAGTAGGCTCTATTATTTGCTGGTTTAAATTGAATTTTGTGCAGAGATTTAAAAGCTCGTGTGAATGTGAGTTTTCATCAGAGCTACCTCCTGGTGTTATTACTGCAACAATATTATTTGCTATATTCCTCCATTTTAGGTGCCTTAAGTTGAAATCCCCCAGGAGCAAGATGTTGGGTGCAGGAGCTGGAAGATTTTCCAGACAGTGGTCAATTTTTAACAGCTGTTCCTGGAATTGCTGGGATGTTGCATCTGGAGGCTTGTAGACTACCACAATGACTAGGTTTTGGTTCTCGACCTTTACTGCTAAAACTTCCACTACATTATTTGAGGCATTAATCAGTTCTGTGCAAACAAGTGACTCTGCAATGTACAGGCCAACCCCCCCCCCCCTTTTGCCTGTTCACTGTCACATCTGTATAGGTTGTAACCTGGGATCCATATTTCGTTGTCCAAGTGATCCTTTATGTGGGTCTCAGTGAAAGCCGCGAACATTGCCTTTGCCTCTGCAAGCAGTCCACGGATGAAAGGTATTTTGTTTGTTGCTAGCTTTAGACCCTGTATATTTGCAAAGAATGTCATCGGACTGGTGGTATTGTTGGTACTGGGGGGGGGATTTTTTTCCGGCATTAGTATCTGTTTCTGTTGGTTTGGAGTGGAGGCCATCGACTGTGGTTCCACTCCAGGAATGACTGGAATTGGTGTACGATTTCTGCCATTTCCTGCCAGTTTTTTTTCCTTCCTGGCACTAAAAAACCTCTCCCTCTTGAGTGGCTGTGGCTACCCAGGTTTTCCCATGGCCTGGATGTTTTGTATCTTTTTGTCCCCTTTAGATGGTGTGTCTGGCAATTTAAGTTATAGCACAGTCTTTCCTGTACTGAAGAGGTACACATTTCAGGGTGAAAAAGCTTACAGGAAGGGAGTTTGCATTTTCCTGTTGTCATATGGGCACGGCATTTTCTAGGGTGGTCATAGTTGCACGTCCCATCTGTTTTTCCAGATTTCCCATGCCTGCAGATACCAAGTGCATAGTATGTGCACAGGCTTGGTTTCCGTTTGCCTTGGGTTTCTGTGACTGTATTCCCTGTTGGTGCATGTTTCCCTGTCTTATTCCTATCCTCCCTAGCACCAACAATGGAGCTCCCACCAGTTGTTTTTGGTAATATATCCTCACTATTGCTAGTGGAGTCCTCTTGTTCGCTATTTCCTGTGGTATTTCTAGTTTGCAATATTGGTTTTATCTTATCTTTGACTACACTTGTTTCCCCACTACGGCTCCTGTCCCCTATGAGGTCATTTATATGTATTCCTTCCTGCGTAAAATTCCCGACTACCCGGACAAAATCTCCAGCTTCACCATTACTGTCTCCCAGGACAGCACCTCCCGCTTCACCATTACTGTCTCCCAGGACAGCACCTCCAGCTTCACCATTACTGTCTCCCAGGACAGCACCTCCAGCTTCACCATTACTGTCTCCCAGGACAGCACCTCCAGCTTCACCATTACTGTCTCCCAGGACAGCACCTCCAGCTTCACCATTACTGTCTCCCAGGACAGCACCTCCAGCTTCACCATTACTGTCTCCCAGGACAGCACCTCCAGCTTCACCATTACTGTCTCCCAGGACAGCACCTCCAGCTTCACCATTACTGTCTCCCAGGACAGCACCTCCAGCTTCACCATTACTGTCTCCCAGGACAGCACCTCCAGCTTCACCATTACTGTCTCCCAGGACAGCACCTCCAGCTTCACCATTACTGTCTCCCAGGACAGCACCTCCAGCTTCCCCATTACTGTCTCCCAGGACAGCACCTCCAGCTTCACCATTACCGTCTCCCAGGACAGCACCTCCAGCTTCACCATTACTGTCTCCCAGGACAGCACCTCCAGCTTCACCATTACTGAAGAATGAGACACTTATGCAGCATATGGGAATCTTTATTCAGGAAACGTTTCGCCACACAGTGGCTTCATCAGTCCAATACAAAGAGGAAGGCGTAGGGAGAGGAGGAGAATGAGGTAATCAGTCCCTCAACCTGGAGTCGATGTGTTCAGTCCATCAATCTTGTAGAATGTACAGCATAGGGCCGTAGACGTGGCTTATATACTGCAGCATCATGGGATCTTGTTACAAAGAATTCTTCAACACTTGTTCAACCTTTGGACGAAGACCTACTTCGACTAGTGGATGGTACCACTATGACCCCGCCTCCACCTGCTTCACGTCACCTCACTACAGTATATAAGCCACGTCTACGGCCCTATGCTGTACATTCTACAAGATTGATGGACTGAACACATCGACTCCAGGTTGAGGGACTGATTACCTCATTCTCCTCCTCTCCTTACGCCTTCCTCTTTGTATTGGACTGATGAAGCCACTGTGTGGCGAAACGTTTCCTGAATAAAGATTCCCATATGCTGCATAAGTGTCTCATTCTTCAACTTGTCGGTTTTTCAAACCATTCATCACACACATTCACCATTACTGTCTCCCAGGACAGCACCTCCAGCTTCACCATTACTGTCTCCCAGGACAGCACCTCCAGCTTCACCATTACTGTCTCCCAGGACAGCACTATCAGCCCCCCATTTACTGACTACCAGGACATCATCTCCAGCCTTACAGTTTCTGACTACATGGCCAGTATTAAGGGCAGTACCATTCAGCCCAGACTTTTTATGTTCCCATCTGTTGTAGAAAGCTTCCAGGTTGTCTATGAAAGCAGCTTTGATGTTACTCTTTTAATACCCTTGTGATTTTAGTCCACAGATTTATCTCATTTGGGCATACCCAAAAACACTTCCCTGTTTTAACGCTGCTTGTAGCTAGTTCTTGGATATCTGCACAAGGGGCGTGACACCAATTTCCACAAAAATGACAATTTATCAATGTGGAAGCCCGTTTGTTTGATTGACTGCAGACTACACAGGGCTTCATAATGATTTGAATGGTTGATTTACTGTAATTCTACTAGCAACCTCTTGAATATGTTAGCCAAGAAGAGTACCTAGAAGGAGAATGTAGAATATAACTTTGGTATAACTGTGTCTAGCATTAGGAATAATATTAGGAGAGAAGTAAATAATGAAGATGATTGTTATAGGAATGCAGTTAGAAGCCTGAGTAGATCTATAACCCACTATGATAACATGAACGTAGATAAGTATGTTTATGGAGCAACTTGCAATGTGAACAGACTGACTGATGTTGTAGTGGCCAGGCTTAGGCTTGGTTACAAGTACTTCTGGCAGTTTGGGACAAAGACACACAGATGGTGGCCTGGTGGCTAAAGCTCCCGCTTCACACACGGAGGGCCCGGGTTCGATTCCCGGCGGGTGGAACCATTTCGACACGTTTCCTTACACCTGTTGTCCTGTTCACCAAGCAGCAAATAGGCACCTGGGTGTTAGTCGACTGGTGTGGGTCGCATCCTGGGGGACAAGATTAAAGACCCCAATGGAAATAAGTTAGACAGTCCTCGATGACGCACTGACTTTCTTGGGTTATCCTGGGTGGCTAACCCTCCGGGGTTAAAAATCCGAACGAAATCTTATCTTATCTTATGATGATCAAACTGTGTAAATTATGTGATCAGGCATATGGTCACTGTCTTACTGTCTTGAACACTATGTGCTTAATTGTCCACTTATTGAAGAATACGGAGACAGTATAATAACCTATGTGACATGTCAAGATATCTTATTAATGAAAATAAGATACCAGATATACTAAGCAAATTTCCTAAATTTGCTTGTAACAGATAAGTGAACTATAGATATGTAGATATAAATCCATATGTATTCCTGTTAACCCTTTGGGGCCTAGTTCCTGGGCCTTTTGTGTATCCATATGCTCTTGCGCTACCGTCCACAGGATGGATATGGGGTGCACAATAAACTAGCCACTTCGGTGGCAAAATCTAAAAATCTAATCAATAAAGCCATACACACCACCTGAAGAAAACGGCTGAGGTAGGGGTAACTAAGTTGGATCCGTTAAAGAAAGCACAACTACGGTCACCTGCATCAAACAACTCTGTAGCAGCATCAGAAGGATCTAAAACCTGAGTCTTACTTTTTCTTTATTGCTCTGTCATTCTCTGGTGAGTGTGGCACTCACAGTCTTCCTACTTATAATACGCCTCACTTCGTAAACTCACCTCATCGATGCTCTCTCTGACGGAGACCTCATGGAAGGCTTGACAGCCTATGTCTCTGCTGCGCTTGAAACCCTCCTGAGTGTCGACCATCCTGTCTCCAGACTGGTCCTTCTTGTTTCCCACCAACACCACTGGTACCTCCCAACACCCGTCCTGATCATTATTAACCCATTAAAGGACTTTTTTTTAGGAATTGGCTATATATCGATATATTTTTATATGACTGATAAAAGGAGTTATTTATGTATGAATGAATTTAAACATGAAACTTTTCAGAAAGGAGTATTTGATACTTTTAGAACCGTCCTTGGAATACAGAAAATAGATAACAAAAAGGCACAATACCGTGACTGGAACAAGACACAAATAACCTACACGTAAGCTCCTCTCTGCTATGTGCGGGTTATTTATATACAGGAAATAGGACTTGCAGAATTATCTTCCGCCTTGTAGCACGGTAAAATATGGAACTGCCAGTTGAAAGAAAAATAGCTAATATAAATAATCCAACTTTTCCATAATTCACGTAAATCTAATTTAGATCAACCTAATGCACTGTGAAGAGAATTCTCATGCTGAAATTTCCAATCAAAAATATTGATAAAAAAAATTACTAGAAATTTGAGCAGCAAAACCACTGCAGCCTCCTGGACTTGAGTCCTGGAGGTGGAAAGCAGTGCTTGCACTGTGGAGGGTCATGCGAACTGTGATGTCGGTGTCCTTGCAAGACAGTGACTGAATGAGTGACAGTTTTCTATGTCGGGTTACCCTACCTCTGTGGGAGACGGCCGGTGTTAAAAAAAAATAATCAGGTTAATAACAGCCTGGTTGATCAGGTAAGCACGGACAAGCTTGACCAGGGCTAGGAAAGCTCTCGAAAGCTATGAAAAGTAAAGGTATCAGAAAACTTGCATTAAGGATTCTTCGTGCTTTTACACTTGTCACCATTCTTTGGTTTTAGAAATATTACAGCCTGTATTGATAGTTAAAATGGGTGTAAGTCGACAGGTAACGAGACTGACAATAACTGTTAGGAAACATGTTCACCCAGATTATTATAATCAAAAAGAAGCGCTAAGCCACAAGGGCTATACAGCACCCAGAACTGCAATATATCATGTATGCAAAAAACACACATCGCTTTATATGGCAAACCTTAATTATTAACTCTCTTGACCTCTCCCGAGCCTGCCCTCAGGGTGATTATTTACCGCTGAATGTGATAAGTGTATTTTTTGTATGAGATAAAATAAGAGTTTGTTCGGATTTTTAACCCGGAGGGTCAGCCACCCAGGATAATTCAATCATGTCAGTGCATCATCGGGGACTCTTGTGATTTCCGCTGGGGCCCTTTTATCTTGTCCCCCAGGATGCAACCCGCAACAGTTGACTAACACCCAGGTACCTACTGTAGACAGCATGTACTGTCTGCTAGTTTCATATCCCGCGGCACTACGGTGCTGCCCTCTCTAGGCCTGCCCAGGTCAGCGAGACGCGGAGCCTACCAGGTCTCACTTCACGGCCTACCCCCACAGGTTCAACAACCTTCCCTCCACGGACTGGCTATCGGTCATCCCCTCACTTTGTCCGCTGTGTACTCACTCCTTTTTAATTAAAGCCAAACTAGTCTATGGCCGTATCTCTGCAACCTTCACTACTCCTTCGGCACTAAACTGCTGTTCAACAGCAAGAACAGCATTAACACTACTTACTGCTAGGTAAACAGGAGCAGCAGGTGTAAAGAAACATACCTATCATTATATCCATGGCCTGGTCCATGGCCAGGCCTCCCGGTGGATCAGGGCCTCATCAATCAGGCTGTTACTGCAGGTCGCACGCAGTTCAATGTACGAAACACAGCTTGGCTGGTCAGGTACTGACTTTAGACCCCTATCCAGTTTCCTCTTGAAGACGGTTAAGAGTCTATTGATAACCCCCCTCCTATGTACGATGGAAGGCTGTCTGTTGAATAGTCTTGGGTGCTTTACATGTATTGTGTTCTCTAGCAGTGTATCCATGGCAACCCTGCTTTTCACTGGGGTATATTACAATGTCAAGCATTTTTGGTTTCGGAGGGTTAGTGTACAGCAGTATTCCAGCCTAGAGAGAACACGTAACTAAGAGGATCATTTAGAGCTTCCCCACGAAAATAATTTAACACTGTCAGCTGGCCACCTTGTGGCTGGAGCTCCTCACCTTGGAGGTCGGGCTGGGTATGCGTCTCTTGCGCTTGTTGTAGTTGATGAGAAACTTGAGTCTGTTGCAGTCATCGAAGCTGCACTTGTCAGTCACCGAGTACATTAAGACGAAGACGTCAGCCCAGCGGATGTTAGCTTCAAGACGCACGCTGTCCGTCTCCTACGGAATAAGTGGTATTACTTCACCAAACTAATTTATATTAATAAAACAATAGCTAAACCCGTATGATTCACACAGCAACTAAACTGGGTATTTTCCAAGTTTGTTGTTACACTATTCTGTACAAGTTACATGATGGGAATACTCAAAGTATGCAGCTCCCTGTTACACGAGTTACACTGTGGGAACATCTGCAGTGTGCCATTACTTAATTCTAATAGTTACATTCAAATTCAAAGTTTATTCTCTATAAGGATTACAATGCTGAGTTTACAGAAATTTGGTTATTGTGTGGTTTACATGTAGTAAAATTGTGATTACAGAGTGTACCACTAGAACGCTTAGCATGGCTAGGCATTTCGGGCAGACTTAGTTTTATTCTTAATTGTAAAATATTACAAAATGAGGTAAGTTGGTATTATGGGTAAGTGACTAAATACTAGTTTGTGAGTTTAGCAATGTGAATACTTTTGTTTTGGCACAGTACATAGTTTCAGTATTGGAGTATCACAGGATTCATTATTTTAAGACTGAGATTAATATTTCTGTTTATGGTCAAATGAGTGAGCGAGTGTAAGTGTGAACCATGGTAAGTGTGAACATGGTGGAACACCTGCAGTGTGCGGTGACCACATTATAAAAGTTACCTTGTGTTAACGCCCGCCTTGTGTGGCTATCTTATTCTGCCAGATACATGGTGAGAACACCCAAACAATATCCAGTTACTCTACTGTTTTTAAGTTATAGTATGGGAACACCCACAGCGTGCGGCTGCCCTATATAAGTCACGGGGTGGGAATAACAAAAACAACTTACAACATACGTATATTAGTCAAAAATATGAATATGCGCAGGCAGTGTGTTTGCTCGGTATTCACAACATAAAACACCTGGATTCTTAGAAAAGATTATTAGAAAAGCTACAAAATGGCTATGAAATAAAGTATTAAATCATGAAGAAAGGCTGAGCACAAAAGATGGCCGCCACGCTGGCTGAGAACAAGGAAAACAAACAAACAGCCACATAAAAACAGAAAAAAAACTTACTACTAGCAGCCGGCTTAAGAAGCCACAGTTGTAAATTGAAGACAAAAAGTGAAGCCGACGCATAATTGAAAAATTTCTTAGCAAAAAGAGTGGTTGACCAATGGCATGATTTAAAGTAGTGGAAATTTAAAAAAATACATTAATATATATATATATATATATATATATATATATATATATATATATATATATATATATATATATATATATATATATATATCGTGCCCAACAGGTAAAACTGGTCAACTAGCAAGAACTTTTAAAATTAAGTTTTAAAATTTTCTCTTACACGTTTCATATGTTTTTTAATTTATGTTAATGTAAAAATTAATAATTTTGTACCAAAAAAACTTAGAAAACTTACCTAACCTTATTATAACAAGCGCAATTTATTTTAGCTTAATTTTCCTATTTGGCACATGTACACACACACACACACACACACACGGTTATGCGAATGACATTCCAGAGGAGATCGATTCAGATATATTCTTTGCCGATGATGTAAATTTAAGAGAATAAAAACAGATGAAGGCAAGGAAAGGCTCAGTGGACAAACTGTTAAAATGCCCAGATAAGTAGTTGCTTAAATTCAACCCCAGTAAATGAAAGGTCGTGAAGACTGGGGTAGGAGCAACTGGACCGGAAACTGGGTATGGGCTAAACGAACACAGAGGCTGCAGACTTAGGAGTAAGCATAGCTCTTGGTATATCACCAGAGGCTCACTTCAGCTGAATAACCTCTGCAGCCAACTTTCGTCTGGCAAATCAAAGATTAGCCAGACCCCTGCAACCACAAAAAGGTGCGCACACAAACCTAGTAGACTAGTGAAGAGGTGGGGGCCAGGAGCTGTGCCTAGACCCTTGTAACCACATACGTGTGCACGCACGCACGCGCACACATGCTTGCACGCACGCGCGCGCACACACAAGGTGGACAGAGAAATGTTCCAGAGATGGGACACAGCAACAAGGGGACACAGTTGGAAGTTGAAGACTCTGATGAATCACAGGGATGTTAGGAAGTATTTCTTCAGTCACAGAGTTGTCAGGAAGTGGAATAGTTTGGGAAGCGATGAAGTGGAGGCAGGATCTATTCATCATAGCTTTAAGCAGAGGTATGATAAAGCTCATGGTGCAGGGAGAGTGACCCAGTAGCGGCCAATGAAGAGTGGCCAGGAGCTATGAATCGACCCCTGCAACCACAACTAGGCGAGTACAACTAGGCGGGTACACACACGCGCGCACACACGCACGCGCACACACACACGGAGCAGGGAGAGAGAGGACCCAGTAGCAACCAGTGAAGAGGCGGGGGCCAGGAGCTAAGACTCGACCCCTGCAACCACAAATAGGTGAGCACAAAGAAGTGGCAGAGACAGGCTCCATACAAACACACACACACACACACACACACACGAGCGCGTGTATATATACAACAGGCCTAGCGTCTAATCGACATGTGCCTAGGACAAAATGGTAACTAACACACACACACACACACACCTGGCCATCACCTCCCAGCAACGCCAGAATATTTACTACTCAGTAACCAAATTCACTCATCCACGAGGAAGTCAAGAGCATCGTCTCTTAACTCATGGACACCTATACTGTATATCGGACAACCCCCCCCCCCCCGTCTCTCTCTCTCTCTCTCTCTCTCCCCATGCGCAAAACGCAGATATATTTCATCAAGTATTGGCTATTATTAGTCAAAGAATAACTGGCAAAGTGGGGAGATGGATCTTCAACTTCCTAACCAATCGAACACAAAGAGTAATGGTCAACAGAGTTAAATCGGAGGCTGCCATAGCGAAGAGCTTTGTTCCACAAGGCACAGTACTCGCCCCCATCCTGTTCCTCATCCTCATATCAGACATAGACAGAGATGTAACCCACAGCACCGTATCATCCTTTGCATACGATACTAGGATCTGCATGAGGCTGTCATCTATTGAGGACGCGGTTAACCTCCAAGAAGACAGTTTTCCATTGGGCAACGGAAAACAATATTATGTTCAATGAGGACAAATTCCAACTATTCCGTTATGGAAAACTGGAGGAGATAATAAAGAACAGAGTATACTACAGACTCTGGCCATACAGTAGAACGAAAAAATAATGTAAGGGACCTGGGAGTAGTAATGTCTAAGGATCTCACTTTCAAGGATCACAACAGTGCCACGATCACAAGTGCAAAGAAAATGATAGGATGGATAGTGAGAACGTTCAAAACTAGAGATGCTAAGCCAATGATGATCCTTTTCAAATCACTTGTTCTCTCTAGGCTGAAATACTGCTGTACATTAACATCTCCATTCAAAGCAGGTGAAATTGCAGATCTAGAGAGTGTACAGAGATCCTTTACTGCACGTATAAGTTCTGTCAAGCACCTTAACTACTGGGAACGCTTGGAAGCACTTGACTTGTACTCGTTGGAACGCAGGAGGGAGAGATATATCATAATCTACACTTGGAAAATCCTAGGAATGGTCCCGAATCTGCACACAGAAATCACTCCCTACGAAAGTAAAAGACTGGGCAGGCGATGCAAAATACCCCCAATTAAAAGTAGGGGCGCCATTGGTACACTAAGAGAAAACACCATAAGCGTCCGGGGCCCAAGACTGTTCAACAGCCTCCCATCAAGCATTAGGGGAATTGCCAATAAACCCCTGGCTGCCTTCAAGAGAGAGCTGGACAGATACCTAAAGTAAGTGCCGGATCAGCCGGGCTGTGGCTCGTACGTTGGACTGCGTGCGGCCAGCAGTAACAACCTGGTTGATCAGGCCCTGATGCACCGGGAGGCCTGGTCGTGGACCGGGCCGCGGGGACGTTGATCCCCAGAATAACCTCCAGGTAAAGAACATGTGGTAAAGGTAGAGGTGGTAGAGCGGTGCTAGTAGGGGTATACAAGGTACTATTGTAGGTGAGGGTTGTAAAACTGAAGTTAACCTTGATGCAACAGGTTAGTTTCCTTTAAACTTTTGGGAAGGTGATCAGAGTGTGCTACGGCGTTATATATGTTGAATGTGAATTCTGCATATATACATTATGACAACTACACACTGCAACAAAACCCATCAAATGTAGGCTGAACTATGATAAGTTGGGCACGGCTGAAATGCCTTGCATTAATAAGGTGAGTAGTCTTTTTTCTGCGATCTGTTTATGCTTGTGAATATTTATGACGCTGTGTGTATGTACGGGTACGTGTGGGGGGGACCTCTAATATTTATGACGCTACTGTATGGATGTACGGGTACGTGTGGGGACCCTCTAATATGACGCTACTGTGTATGTACGGGTACGTGTGGGGGGACCTCTAATATTTATGACGCTACTGTATGGATGTACGGGTACATGTGTGAGAGCCTCTAATATGACGCTTGTGTGTGTATGTACGGGTACATGTGTGAGGGCCCTCTAATATGACGGTGTGTGTATGTACGGGTACGTGTAGGGGGGACCTCTAATACGACGATACTGTGTATGTACGGGTACGTGTGTGGGGGACCTCTAATATGACGCTACTGTATGTACGGGTACGTGTGTGGGGGTCCTCTAATATGACGCTGTGTGTATGTACGGGTACGTGTGTGGGGGACCTTTAATATGACGTTACTGTGTGTATGTACGGGTACGTGTGTGGGGGCCCTCTAATATGACGCTGTGCGTATGTACGGGTACGTGTGTGGGGGACCTTTAATATGACGCTACTGTATGTACGGGTACGTGTATGGGGGCCCTCTAATATGACGCTACTGTGTGTATGTACGGGTACGTGTGTGGGGGCCCTCTAATATGACGCTACTGTGTGTATGTACGGGTACGTGTGTGGGGGCCCTCTAATATGACGCTACTGTGTGTATGTACGGGTACGTGTATGGGGGCCCTCTAATATGATGCTACTGTGTGTATGTACGGGTACGCGTGTGGGGGACCTCTAATATGACGCTACTGTGTGTATGTACGGGTACGT